>NW_026733734.1:0-88313 GCF_028476545.2 Physella acuta | reverse complement strand
TGGGGGGGGGGGGGGGGGTATGTAGGTATGATATAAAAGTTCTCCATTTGGACCTAACGATTCGTAGAGTAGATGAAGTAGAGTTCATGCATTTCTTGACCTCGACACGTGAAAGGATGTTGTGGTTAGCTCTGTGCCCATTCGCCATTACTTAGCTGTGTGTGAGTTAGGTGTGAGATAGCGTGGGGTTAATTGTGGTAGAGGGGGGGGGGGAATGAGGGGGGGGGTGGGAGGGTAATTAGGGTAGAGGTGTGGTGTGGTTGTTGAGTTGAAGGGTGGAATGAGGGGGGGGGGTATTGATCGGGATAGAGGTGTTGTGTGGTTATTTGAGTTGAAGGGTGGAATGAGGGGGGGGGGGGTATTGATCGGGATAGAGGTGTTGTGTGGTTATTTGAGTTGAAGGGTTGAATGAGGGGGGGGGGGGTATTGATCGGGATAGACGTGTGGGAGTATGGAGAACATGGGGGGGGGGGATTAATCAGATACAGACCAATCACCTGATCGATTTCAGTCCACTACCTAACGCTTAATCCAGCTTATGATACGTAAAGTGTAGTTTAAAGTTAACATACAATGTTTACCACAAAAATATTATCCTAATGCTCCGGTTTAAAATTAGAAAAAAAAGATAATAACAAACCAGTTTTAGCTAAATACATAACACGCGCTGTTGTTGACAACACGACTGGCATAAATATTATTGTCTCAGCCTTCGACAGTTAATTATGTTAATTATGTTAATGATTACACTCATCAGAAACAACATACACACTCTACTCCCAGTGTTGACATTACGTGGGTTCAGACAAGGAAGGTGGGGGGTGGGGTGGGGGGGGGGGATGGGGGTGGGGTGGGGGTGGGGGTGGGGGATGGGGGTGACACTATTTGATGAAATGTCATGTCGTCATCAAAACAAAGTATTGCTAATCCAATTGTGAACAGCTATGTGTCTAGCAAGTGGTTACATTTCGGCAAAACATTATATCTGACGTTCTTTTTTTTTATATCCCCATCCTCAACTGTAATTTTATGTCTGATAAATTTGTTTATCCATTCTCAGGTACAGAACATAAGGATATTATGGGATAGAGCTTGACATAGGATAACAGGACATGGATTATCATATGATAAAAATAGGGATTAGCATTAACGAAAATAGGAATTAGCTTAGAATAGCCAGGGATATTGATTAGAAGAGTACACTAAAGTGTAGAGATTAACAGGAAAAGCAGAAAATAGGGATTAACAAAGATTAACAAAGATTAACAAATGGTGACCAAGGCACTTTGTTAGGTGTGGGGAACATTGCTGGGGTAGTGGAGGTAGGCAAGGGGGTGGGGGGTGGGTAGGATTAGGTAAATCATTGAAAGGTTCCAAGTGAAATTTGTTAGACGGGATTCAGGGTGCAGGGTATGGGGGTGGGGTGGGCGTTGTTTGTCTTTAGAAGAAGCTTAGAGTGACTGCTGGAGAACGGCGAAGAAGCAGAGGAACGTCTGCAATTTTCCCCACCGTAACCTTGACCTTGTTTACGGACCAACTAAACACTGTCTGGAACAGTGCCGGTCCCCGACCTCCGGCAGGTGAGACTTCTCTACCAGAGATTCCAGGTGTGGGATACGTTAGCCAGGTGGGGACGGGCTATAAATACACCTTTAATTCATTTCTACTTGTGCTTAGGGGACCCTTGCACAAGGATAAACAGGGGCGGGGCCGCGTAAATAAACAATACACGGGCGGATTGAAGTAATCGATTATAAAATTCGTGATAATCGATACTGTCATGGCGTGTTAAGTAGGAGTCAGGTGATGAGGATGTCTAAACACATTGGCAGAATTAGGGGCTATTTAATGGTCCGTTTTTACATTGCGTAATTTATTTATTTGCCTATTACAAAATGTTATTTAAGGTGTAGTGGCCCATTCTGAAATACAGTAAAACATTTTTATGGACAGCAAGATAAATACATTACATCATCAAAACAGGTATGTCTAACTACACAAAAAAAAAACAGGTGTGTCTAACTACACAAAAAAAAACAGGTGTGTCTAACTACACAAAAATAACAAATATGTCTCTAACTACACAAAACTAACAAATATGTCTCTAACTAATATACTCATTAAAATTACTGTTACAAAAATAATATATTTTCGTCTCTTCCCTGGATTTATTTTCTGACATGGCTTGTTCTACCCCCCCCCCTTCCTGCCCTTTACCATCCCATTACCTGCTCACACGATACAGCAACCGTACAGCTAACCCCAAAGTATAAAAGTACATTTTTACAATATCTATATATGGCAAGGCTTAGACCTTTAAAAAACTGCTAGCGTCATCCGAAAATGTCATTAAAAAAACTAGCCGATCCTGTGTCCACTCGACATCTCGACCCTCAAAGGTTAATTACACTCGACCTATAAAGGTTAATTAAACGTTACATTTCGGTCAGTCTCTCCACTCCGGGTAAGTGTCCTGACCTTGGAAGAAACAGCTGACCTTGGAAGAAACAGGAAGCAGACGACCACTTTTTGGTCACGTGTCAAATTGAGGTCCGTTTCAACTTCTGCTCTACCATCTTAGCTTACATTTGCCAGTCTAAAAATAGATCTAATTACGTTTTTTTAAGTCCTCCCGCAGCTCATATATTCTGAAAGATGTTGTTGTATTTGTGTAAGATGTTGTATACATGTGGCATATATTGTCTTGTTCTTAAAATCTGATCGCTAGGTTTTGTTTCTTTGTTTAATAAATTCTAATTTTTGAAATGTCTATTTGTTAGATATATATTTTTTTGTATCTCATGTATGTGAGTTGTATGTATATATATATATATATATATATATATATATATATATATATATATATATATATATATATATATATATATATATATATATATATATATATATACAATATATATATATATATAATGGAAATGTATTAGGCGATGTCTCTGCTTCATTAAGCCTGTTTAAATTAAAACGTCGGGCTCAGCTGTTTTCACCAGCCTTTGTATGCGGGCCAATTGGTTAATTATTTAAAATTAATTAAACGGCTTGAACTCCTTGAGGAAAAGACTGTTATAGAATTGCTAATTCCTCGTAGAAGCTTGACAATTTTTTGGAGTCGGTTTGATCGACACGGTATGTAGATCTCAGTAACTTTATCAAAGCTGACGAGCTTTTCACTTCTCGTTTTTACCCTAACCACACTACCTACCACCAGTAGCGTAGCGAGAGGGGGGGGGGACATATGTCCCCGGGCGCCGACTTTAGGGGGCGCCAAAATGGGTTGGAAAAATAAATTGAAAAGTTGAGGGGGGTGCAAATCGAAAGTTTGAGGGGGGGGGGGGGGTGAAAGCGCCGGGAAGGGTCGCTACGCCTCTGCCTACCACATACATTAACCATAAATCCTACCACACACTAATAATACAACGTAACACACATAAACAATACATTCTTTCACACATAAACCATAAACGCTACCACACACTAACCATAAATCCCCCCCACACATTAACAATACACCCTAACACACACACTAACCGTACACCTTTCCACACTGCCTACCCATATAAACGACGACATCACGATATGTGAGAGGGATGGATGTCTTTGCCAGGTAACATAGCATGGGTAGGCCTATATCCTTTCCAGATAAAAATGCTGCTAATTATCTCAAATAACTTGCTGACGTCACCCTCTTGCTTGTGCTAGATTCCTCCACCCAGGAAGGAGGACAGTATACAAAAATATTCATTAAAATGCTAAAAAAATTTTTTGGTTCGTGTTTAAAAAAATTTTTTTTAAAAAAATTGATTTTTCTGTTTTAAGTTTGAGAAATCCGCCAACCATAACGGTATCCAGGACGGGGATGTGTAAAAAAAAAAAGTTAATTATGATTCTATTTAGATAATGTTGGGGTGATAAACAGCAGTTGGAAACATCCTCAGGTGCATGACGTACGGTTCAGAAGGGAAGGGAGGGGGTAGGTGTGTGTGTGTGTGTGGGGGGGGGGGGGGGGCACTTTTCAAGGCCAACGTCTCAGCGCTTATTTTCCATCTTAAAAATATTTGCCCGGTGCATACTTTAAACACGAAATGCACTTGACGTGGTCTATCGTTAATTTAAAAAAAAAAAAAAAAAAAAAAAAAACCTGGCTGTCGTGTGTAAGGTTAGCTCGGGTTCGAATCCACTGTAAGCCGACGCCCAAAGACGTCTGACAGCTGGTTAATTAGTAGCACCCCCGACCTGTCTGGGGAAGTGCGGGGTGGGATTTAGTGGAGGGGGTGGGGTGGTATATCCTGATCTGTTGGAGTTGTAGAAGTCGCCGTTATTAACCCAGCTGATATAGTTCAAATCCTGGTGCTAGCCATTTCTAACGTACATGCACGAGTTCACACAGATCTGATTGGCTCTTTATTCCATTCATGTGAACTAAACAACGACCGGTGTATTTTTTTTTTAATTATTGCAGTACACATTTTTTTCAGTACATTACGTACAGAGTTTCTTCCAGGCACCTGAACGAAATGGAATTTATATAGAAAACATATACTTTTACCAGTATCCCCCCCCCCACCCCCGGAAAATTTTGTCCGCACCCCCCCCCCCCCATGTAATCCATTTTAAATACTTAAAGTTTTAAAAATATAATAAAATCTCGTACACAAAAGAATTGCACACCAAGTGAACGCCAAATAAAAAAAGTGCATAATAGTGCGCAATATTATTAGTAAAATTTTACATTAGTTTTTTGAAAATCGGAAATAGCGTAAATTACTACTTCCGGTCAACGGAAAACAATTACTCAAAATTTAACAGAAGGAAGAGAACTAGATTTTTTACTTACATATGAAATTTCATTTATCTATCTGAAATAGTACTCAAGTTATACATTAAGTTATAGGCTTTTGAAAGATTCAAAGTAGTAAAAGTACCACTTCCGGTTATCGGAAATCGCTCAAAAGTTGATACGGATCTACGATTTTGATAAAATACTTGTATATAAAATTTCATCAACCTGGCTGTAACGGTACTCAAGATATCGTGTTTACACACGGACAGACACACACACAGACAGACACACAGACATACAAACATAATTGCAAAGCCCGGTTTTTCAGACTGGATTACGCATAAAACCTCTTAATTTTGATAAATCTGGATTGATAATTTTTGCCCGATTAAAATAAGTCCTCTATACTTCGGATGTGATGAAGGACTGAGGTGTAATACGGTGAAAATTGTTAAAATTTCAAGTGATTTTTGTGCACGATTACAATACTTTCTCTATACTTCGTATATATAAGAAAGTAAAAAGTAAAGATACTATTCTAGTCGTTGTTAAACTGTTAAAACATACAGTCTAGAGGGACGAGAACTGGGTCCACTACACCACTCACTTCAGGTATTGGCCAAAACTGTCAACAAAAGTGTTAACGATATTTGTGTACGTTTAGAAATTTATTTTATTGTAATCGATAAATACAACAATAATCCTTACAAATCCAATCGTCGTGATGTTCGTCCGTATTACTAAATTATGATTCTGCTAATTAAAAAGTCAAGAAAACAAAAACCCAAATAAAAACCAAAACATCCGAAATTAACCACTTGATAAAACATGATTTTCTCTAATAAAGTATCAAATTAAATAACAAAAAAAAAAAAAAAAAAAAAGAGTGAGCAGTTTTTAGAACGTCAAATTGAACAACATGTTTTGATTCCGTCTCTTCACCATAAACGTCACTCTCAGCACTGGCTGAGAATAAAGTTCATATTCGCACAGAGCGAAGAAAACACCCTGTTTTTTGATGTCTTTTACTTAATAGAAACAAAGTTTAAAAAATGACTTTCCTGGGGAGATGGGGGGGGGGGGGGGGGGGGGGGAAGGGGCGCGCTATTCAATAATAAATACAAAATCTTGAAACAGAAATAGAACTCACGATATTAAACGCACGCAAAATTACGTTTTATATTAATAAAAAAAAATTCAAGGTTTCAGATATAGAAATTGTGTGTCGGAATAACTTGAAAACATGATAAGCAGAGTAAGTTTAAAATATAATTTTCTTACTAAGACTTTAAGAGGTCTGTCGTAGGTATAGTTCAGTTCAGTTTTTAAACGAATATTTGTGTTTAAAAAAAACCAACAAAACAACAACGAAAATTTGCTTAACCGTACCCTTATCAGTGCTTGTTATATTGCTGTTGTAAGTTAAAAGCGGACTAAACCAATTAAAATAACGATAATTGGCGTTTAGGATTTCGTAAGCTTGTCTTCCAGACTTCAGAAGCTTGTTGCGGTTTAACTGGGTCTCTTTGATGTCAGAATCTAACTGCTGACATCCTGCCCCCCCCCTGCTCTTATCATGTCCCCGTCCCTCCCTGCTCTCATCCCACCCCTGCTGCCATCATGTCCCCTCCCCGGGAAGCATCATGCCGAAGAAACAGTTTTTACGGCCCACGTTCCGCCAGTATTTCAGATTTTGTTGGGAACCTCTGCAAATCAGCGATATTTCAGTATCAATTCTTGGTGGATATCGCAAAATGATGCTCGGTTATAAATATAGTACATAATCGATGCGTGATGTATATCGCAGTACGATCTTCTTTAATGATAACTTGGATGATAGCGCTGACTACAAGAACAAGATCGATATTTTATGGGTATCGCTTGACAGTTATTTCATGTCACAAATATTGCACATATTGTTAATGAACACATGGTTTAGGACCAAATCTGATGGGATACATTGGGTGCCATTTGTGATGTAGGGGCGCTGTGGGTGCTATATGTGATGATGAGGCGCTGTGGATGCTGTGATGGTTGGATTCCTTGGGTGTCTCTCACACTCTCTCACACAACCTCTCTTTGACGTCATGTCCTAGAAAACAATGTGTGTAGAGTAGAGGTCCCAACTGTTTGACCAGTATATCAACATTTCTACTGCGTTCTGTTGTCCCCCTCACTGCCTTCTGTTGTCCCCCTCATTGCGTTCTGTTGTCCCCCTCATTGCCTTCTGTTGTCCCCCTCATTGCGTTCTGTTGTCCCCCTCATTGCCTTCTGTTGTCCCCCTCATTGCGTTCTGTTGTCCCCCTCACTGCCTTCTGTTGTCCCCCTCATTGCGTTCTGTTGTCCCCCTCACTGCCTTCTGTTGTCCCCCTCATTGCGTTCTGTTGTCCCCCTCATTGCGTTCTGTTGTCCCCCTCACTGCCTTCTGTTGTCCCCCTCATTGTCTTCTGTTGTCCCCCTCATTGCGTTCTGTTGTCCCCCTCACTGCCTTCTGTTGTCCCCCTCATTGCCTTCTGTTGTCCCCCTCATTGTGTTCTGTTGTCCCCCTCACTGCGTTCTGTTGTCCCCCTCATTGCCTTCTGTTGTCCCCCTCATTGTGTTCTGTTGTCCCCCTCACTGTTGTGCCCTTGTTCTGTCATGTCGATGAATTCCCGCACGCCAACACAACTCCCCGTAAACACCGTAAAGGGATTATACTGTCTAACAAATCCTTCTTTATTGAATATTTATTAAAATCTTCTAGCAGTGTTTCTTTCAGACATTTTTTCTTGGGGGGGGGGGGGGGTGGTTGGGGATGCGGTGCAGAATCCTCTACATACTACAAAACAACCTATTCAATTATTTCAAAACGTGTTTTATATTTCTCGCGTATAGGTTTCTTCGATACTGTGTTTTTCAATACTCCAATTCCATCACAAACTCAAACCTTAAAAGGTGTTTAAGGTGTATCTTACTTAAACCATTATCTCGTAATAACCTTAATTCATGCACTTTTAAAATGTGAGTATCGTGGTACGGCTAACCAAATTGTACCCAAGCCTGACTGATCGAATCCTCCCCCCCCCCCTCCCCTTACCGACCGAGTGATCGAATTCTTTCCCATTATCGATTCCCATTTTTTTTTCCGCAGCTCCAACTAAAAGCAGGTGGGCACGTGTGTAAACAAGCTATTTTTGGAATTTTTGGCATAGCTGGACACTACAACTCCTGGTCTCTCCCCCCCCCCCCTCCCTCACACTCACCCTCCCCTCCTCTCCCTCCCCCCACCCCCCTTTCATCCTCCGCTGTCGCACAATAACGGCGAGGGGAAAAATATCAATCTATCTAGGTCAAGGCTGCGGGATGCCCTTGGGCGTTGGGCCGGTCTGTTTATCGTCTGCTGGTGCTGGCTGCCGGAATTGGGCCGGCATTTCTGGTTCCGTCGTCTGCTATGACGCTGCACGAGATGGCAGTTGATTTATTCACCCACTTACAATGGCGCATGTACAGCAACCAACATCCAACATCCAACAACCAACATCCAACATCCAACAACCAACATCCAACAACCAACAACCAACATCCAACAACCAACATCCAACACAAAACACACAACACACAACATACAACATCCAACATCCAACATCCAACATCCAACATCCAACATCCAACAACCAACATCCAACAACCAACATCCAACATCCAACAACCAACATCCAACAACCAACATCCAACATCCAACAACCAACAACCAACATCCAACATCCAACATCCAACATCCAACACAAAACACACAACACACAACATCCAACATCCAACAACCAACATCCAACATCCAACAACCAACATCCAACAACCAACATCCAACAACCAACATCCAACACACAACATCCAACATCCAACATCCAACACACAACACACAACACACAACATACAACATACAACATACAACATACAACATACAACATACAACATACAACATACAACATACAACATCCAACATCCAACATCCAACATCCAACAACCAACATCCAACATTCAACATCCAACATCCAACAACCAACATCCAACAACCAACATCCAACAACCAACAACCAACATCCAACATCCAACATCCAACACAAAACACACAACACACAACATCCAACATCCAACAACCAACATCCAACATCCAACAACCAACATCCAACAACCAACATCCAACAACCAACATCCAACACACAACATCCAACATCCAACATCCAACACACAACACACAACACACAACACACAACATACAACATACAACATACAACATACAACAACCAACATCCAACATCCAACAACCAACAACCAACATCTAACAACCAACATCCAACATACAACATACAACATCCAACATCCAACATCCAACATCCAACATACAACAACCAACATCCAACAACCAACATCCAACATCCAACATCCAACACAAAACACAAAACACACAACACACAACACACAACATCCAACATCCAGCATCCAACAACCAACAACCAACATCCAACAACCAACATCCAACAACCAACATCCAACATCTAACAACCAACATCCAACATCCAACATACAACAACCAACAACTAACAACCAACATCCAACATCCAACATCCAACATCCAACATCCAACAACCAACATCCAACATCTAACAACCAACATCCAACAACCAACATCCAACATCCAACAACCAACAACCAACATCCAACAACCAACAACCAACAACCAACAACCAACATACAACAACCAATAACTAACAACCAACAACCAACATCCAACATCCAACATACAACATACAACCTCCAACATCCAACATCCAACATCCAACATCCAACATCCAACAACCAACAACCAACAACCAACATACAACAACCAACAACCAACAACCAACAACCAACATCCAACATTCCGACCCAAGCTTTCATCCCAACATGCATCTGTAACACACTGGACATGCAACCTTATCCGGTCAACACACGGTCAATGCGTCATCAGTCACAAATTGTAATCCAGGTCCAGCATCCAACAATCCACGTCCGACATCCAACAATAGGCCTATACATCAAAAATCCAACAATAGAAATCCAAAATAGTAAAATTATTCACATACAACAATCTGCATCCAACATGAAACCTCTGACATACAAAATCAATATCCAATAATCCATGTCCAACATAAAGCAAGCCTCACCCAACATACAACAAGCCCCCATCCTTTAAACAAAGAAAAGCACAACACAACCATCATCCAATATTCCAATCACCAATCTAAATCCAACTTCCAATAAGAGGACTAACCCTACCCCTCCACCCCCTTTGTAAGACTATATACTACCAATGATTTAGTTAAGATAGACTTTCGTACAGTTGATTCTAGACAAGACTTCGCCAATAATTTACACAACGATTTGATGTTTTGGCTGCCCTTAAGCTAAAACATAGTGAGCACGTACAGATAAGTACCTTTCATAAACATGTCATAGCCATAGTTTACGTTTCGTCGCATATAGTGGCTCATATGGTATGCATAAAGATATGCCATGTTTTTTTTTTTATTGTATTGTTTTTCAGTAAAACCTCAGTAACTAGAACAGGCAGGATGAGTTGAATTGCTGAAGTCTTCGACTTTGTACTTTGTGGGAGTAGTATGATCACATTTTGGCTAGGTTTTAATTAGCGTTAGCTTTGACATAAATACTACGCATGGATTCGCCATTGTGAGGCTGTCTGTATGATCATTGAACAAAAACAACTGTGTGACTTTGTGGTTGTGTGGTTTGAAAGTTGTAGGGTTTGAAGGTTGTGTGGTAGAAGGTTGTGTGGTTTGAAGATTGTGTGTCTTTAAAGTTGTGTGATTTGAAGGTTGTTTGTCTTTAAAGTTGTTTGGTTTGAAGGTTGTTTGTCTTTAAAGATGTGTGGTTTAAAGGTTGTTTTTAAAGCCTTGTTGTGTGTCTCCGAAGTTGCGTGTATGAAACCGTTGCTGCGGAGTTATTTGCTGTAGCCTATGATAGTTTTGCTGCAAGTGTATGGGTGTGTGGGTGTGTGGGTTGTGTGGTGTACAACAAAAGTTGAGCATCCGCCAACACCAACATTGTCCTTGCCCACTTCATCACCACCAAACCACAGACCGCTGTTCTTGTCTCTCAGCGCGCACGACGAAACGAACTGTTGATGTTTCTATTTATAACCTACTTATGTACTCACCTTTTGTTTATCTCACCTGTCGAGAAATGTTTCTCATCACCTTCAGTACTTCTCTACTTTCTGTGGCCTTGACCTCAAATGCGAGAGTAAAAGAGGACGCCCCTCCCCCCCTTCCCCGACACCTTCAGGCGTTGCCACAGGACAGGAAACAAAAGTACAAACAAACAAACTGAAAAGTAGACGCGTTAAGTGTGTGTGTGTGTGTGTGTGTGTACGTTTGTGTGTTGGGGTGTGTCGGTGTGTGTTGAAATCTGTTGTGTGCTTTTGTGGTGTATTGGTGCTGTGTGTAGAGTGTGTTTGGTCTAAAGAATAATTGCTGAAGTATGGTTTGAAGGTGTGACAGTATGGAAGTGGGGGTGCTACAGTATAGGGGGTGGAGATGTGGTTTTTACAGTATGGTGGTGGGGGGGTCGCTACCATATGTGGGTGGGGATGCTAAATTATGTGGTTTGGGTGCTGCAGTATGGGTGTGGGGGTATTAAAGTATGTGGGTGGGGTGCTACAGTATGGGGGTAGGGATGCTACGTATGTGGGTGGGGTGCTACAGTATATGGGTGGGGGTACTACAGTATGGTGGTGGGGATTTAGAAGACAATGTTTAGTAGGGAGTGGTGTGCTACAGAGGTGTGTTACGACGTGTTGTGCAGCAGTTTAAAGGTAGAAATGTTTTTGTGTGGGTACGATATGAGTGTGACGGTCTGTATGCATTGTGGTAATTGTTCGTAGCTGAGGACTGGATGAGGTAAGAGCTAAGGAATATAGGAGCTAAGGGCTTAGGTCTGTAATAGCTATGGTCTGGAGGAGCTAAGAAGGGCTAAGCTATGAAGGAGCAGAGATTTTTATATTAGCTAATGACAGTTGTGCATTTCAATCACGACAATTAATCTATCCAGTACTGGTATGTAGCACATGACATATGGTATGTAGCACATGACATATTGTATGTAGCACATGGCATATTGTATATAGTACATGACATATGGTATGTAGCACATGACATTGTAGCTAGTCCATGTCAGTACATTTCCTTTGGACTCTGGTACACATTAGCAGATTTAAAAACAACACATTTGAAACACATAACTGATAAATGAGACTATCCATTGTATGTACTTTGCTGAAGAAAAGAAAAAATTATTTCTTTGTTTCCATAAAAATGGTACGAAGGGGTGGATGGAAGGAAGGGTGCTGAATATTTTTTTGGGGAGAGGGGTGGAGTTTTTTTTTGGTGTAGATATAGGTAAGAATATACCAAATAGGTTAGTAGGTCAGAGCGTCCTAGAAATGTGACCTATTTGTGTGTTTACACAACAACAACGCCAAAAGTTTCGGTAAGTGACGGGTCCCAGAGAGTGGAAACTAAAATAGATGTCATTAGGCTGAAAATAGAACCCCCCCGTAGAAGATTTATCTCAATGTTGTTTTCTTTTTTTCATCCTTTCGTGTGTTAAGTATCCTACGTCTGGGCTGATAATAAAATGTAACCAAACTAAATCTAAATCTTTGATACACGAATTCTCGGAAGTTTTCGGTCTTTAAACTTTTAACAAGAGGAAGGCAGCCGGATAAATTTGAAAGTATCGAGCCATTTTAAATCTTTGCAAAAAACTTCGGCAGGTCTTCTTCGTTCTTTATTTTTAGTGGTATCGATGCTATATTAGCGAGTATCTGTACTCGAATCTAAACTTTATCTCTATCCATACAACTCTAAACCTAGCCTTAATTATGCGTTCCAATCCTCAGACCCAGATCGTAACCCTAACTAAAGCTCAATATAACCGATACTGTCAGACAACTAACTCGATACTGCCCAAGCTTGCGATGACGTAAGACCAAAGGTTGGTAAAACCCACACCCCCCCTAGACCCACATCCCACTCCCCCTAGACCCACATCCCCCTCTATAACCCCCTCCCCCTAGACCCACACACCCCCTAGACCCACATCCCACCCCCTAGACCCACATCCCCCCTCCCCCTAGATCAACACACCCCCTAAACCCACAGACCCCTCCCACTAGACCCACACATCCCCCCTTCCCCATGACCCACACATCCCCCACCCCCAGACCCACACATCCCCCCTATCCCTAGATCTACATCCCACCAACATCTGTGAGCCCTATGCCTAGAACACCACTCCAACATAAAAGGCAACGTGTCGCAGACATCAAAGGCGTCAAGTGGGCGTGTCACTGTATCGTGCTCATTAAACCCACGTGCGCTTGCCTCACTTCCTCCACCCCACCCCTCCCCTTCTAACAAAATACAAAACGTATGCGTATAGCAAACAACTTACATCTGGCGCGGATATACATTGTGAATAGTATAACAAAGCACCACCATCCAGCGCTTATTTTCTAATTAGAAGAATTAATTGCGTAACGCCACTCGAAAATGATTAATTTCTTGAAACATTTTTTTTGATTGTGATTGCGAACAAAGGTGGAATAAAAGCCTGGTGCCGCGTGGTATAAATAGCCCTCGGTCACGTGATTAGTCATCAGTCACGTGCATGACGCGTGTTCGTCTCACTGGTGAGATAAAAGTTGGTGTCGCAGGTGAGAACAATCGACCGCCACACTCCGACACACACACACACACACACAAACACACACACACACACACACACACACACACACATCAACCTACCCCAACACCCACCGACACACATCAACCTACACCAACACCCTCCGACACACACACACACACACACACACACATCAATCTACCCCAACACCCACCGACACACATCAACCTACACCAACACCCTCCGACACACACACACACACACACACATCAATCTACCCCAACACCCACCGACACACACACACATCAACCTACTTCACCCCCCTGACACCGACACCAACCTACCCCACCCCCCCCCCCCCCCCTGACACCACAGAATAGTTACAGGTGTGCTTGACCAAACAAAGCCGTAATCTTAGTTCCTATTCGTGTTTTTTAGACAATTTTTTTAGCGTCTCACACAGATATTTGATATTCTTTTAACTTTAAAGTGGGAACGGCGTGGCCTAGCGGTAGAGCGCTGGACTACTCCAGTTCAAATCGGGGTTTAAACAGTAGAACGTCCCTGAGTCCACCCAACGTTATGGAAAAGTTAAGGCGGATGCTGGTCACACTATCCCTTCATATGCCGAAGTCACAAAAACAGGTGAACTCTACTTCACTTGCCCCACGTTACTTTAAACCTGAAGTCTTATACTTCCTGAAACTGGTACACCCGCACCCCCCCCCCCCCCCAAACCCCTCCATCACCACTAGCTTTTGTCAAACACACGGCGTTGATAAATGGCCTATGTATTGTTTGTCCCTGGCTCAACTAAATAGCGCGTCCAATCAATGGGATGAAAGGTTTTGATGAATGTTTGAATGGTCCGTGAAGGTTAACAGGTAGAGAAAAATATTTGTTCGCTTGTTTGTTTGTTATGGTGTACCGGCTCACCTCCAATGTACGGCCATTGTGTGATGACGTCATGCCTCAGGATGGGGACGTTCAACATTTCTGCTGTTCTCCGGGGGGACTGGCATTTTGGGTGTCGATGGTGGATAGGTGATGGGGGTCTGACGTTTTGGTGATAAGGGTGGGTGGTGGGGGAGGGGGGCGGAAAGTGGCAATTAACCATGATAGTCAAATTTCATTTAGAGAAGGCCAAAATATTATTGGGTCCATGTGTAACGTTTACCTATCTACCAGCCAGGTAGATGGTGAACGTCCCCGGATTCTTTTTTCGGGGTTATATGCAAATGACTTAAAGCCTAAATGAATGAACACTAACTCAACAACACACTAGGGCTCGATCTCGATGTCTAGGGAAAACTAGTGATACTATTGAAGTTAACAACTCATCCAATCTGCATACAACCTTTAATAAGCGAACACAGTTGTGGCAGAACACTAGGTTAAACGAGATAAAATATTTAATTTAGAAAATAACAAAACCCAACTTACAAAGCGTAAGAAAAAACACTATCACAGATTTTAACACTGTATAAAAATAGCCACAGGTCACACAACACTGTTATAGCATCAGGAATCACTTGGCGACAAGTAATATTATACTATAATACTAAAACAACTTAAGAAAGCATAGCACACTCAGGACTTAAGCTCTCTCACGTTCAAATGGTCAGAATGGATTGCCGGACAATATGGACGGCCTGGTCCTAATAGACCGTTTGATCAAGGTGGACTGCCACGTGTTGCGTGTGTGCGATCCAGTTAAAGACTTATGCAACAGGAGAGGTTATCTTCAACTCATGTAGCCATTGGTTGGGATGGTCATCTGATCAGAATCAATCAATCAGATCTTGATGGAAAATTTCTGGGTCCTAGACACCCTTAATAAGACAGTGGAAAAACCCCGGTAGTTGCACCATCAATCCATATAAGGTATTATACAATGTCAAACTAAAAATGGAACATGACTAGACCTAAGTAGGTCACACATGAATACTTTTAATTAACGTGCCTATCTTTTGATGCCGCTAACGAAGTTTCCGTTATTTTTTAAAAGCATCCGTGGATTATATTTGATTTCGCTTCTCATGCTTAAGGTACCGCCTCATCACGGCGCCGCCCTCCTTACTGCACAAATATCCTTACGGCGCCTCCCCCCCAGAGCTTCTTCCAGGTATCTCTTCTGGGTGAGGGGGGGGGGGACTTCGACCCCCCCCCCCCAACAAAATAGAATTTATATAGAAAATATATACTTTACCAGTGTCGTCGCCCCCCCCCCCCCCGAAAATTTTAGTCCGCCCTACCCCTACCCTCACGAAAATCTCAAGAAACACTGCTCCCCTCCCCCTGCACCCAAAGCATAAAATTTTAATTATACGAGTGACATCGACTAACCAAAACCTAACCATAACAGAACCCTGGCTTCCAAACGCTTTAATGAGCCACCTGGTACCTTAACGTATGTGCTTAAAAAAACAAGTCAAACAGTTTATTTTAATCCCCCCCCCCCCAACACAAACTTGATCACCCTATTTCCCTGTTGTCGTCCATACACAACACGCCGCATATATAATTCATAATTAACGATTTGACATTTTAGCAAAAATGCCCCCCCCCTCTCCTCCACTCACATTTCACTACATCCCACCTCCCCCTCTCTCTTAAAAACCCCCTCCCTGCTACACCCTCACCCTCTCCCCGCCTCACCCCTCCTCCTCCCCGCCTCACCCCCTGCCTCCCTCCCCATCAACCCACTTCCATCTAAAACTTGACCTAGAAATATTTTTATCCCTCCATAAGAGTGCGACCTTGAAGTCAGTGGTGAACATTGACAGAGCACAAGTGAGCTAACCAGCGGTAATGATCTACGCCTCATCAGATCACTTGTGCGATCGCGCGCAGCCAATGATAATTTATGTAACAAGGTTATGTCGCGAAGAGCCAATGAGAGAAAGGAACAGTGAGGCAGGCAGATATTTGCCGCAAGGCTTTAAAAAAAAAATTCTATTCTGGCAACCCCCCCCCCCCCCCCCCACGAAAAAATAAAAATAACAATAAAGTACATCTCTAATTTATGTTAATTTTAATCAATTATCACATTTTAAACTCTTCGTACTGTTCACATTACAAAAAATGTTTTCAGTTGAGTATTTGAATCTAAAAGTAACCTTGAAATTATTATGAGTAAACTTCATTTAAAAATAACAATATAACAAAAAATATACAATGTTAGTTAACTATTCATTTATAAGAATCTATTAATAGCCGTCGTTAGATTCTTTTGTCCTTGGGAACAGGCCGGTAAACAAAAATATATTTTAGAACAATGAGATGAAAGGGAGATCAACTTTTAAATATTTTGACAGGGTAAGTTGTTTACCTTGTTCACCGTTTTAATTGTTTTTTTTTTCTTTCCCCGGGGACTGAAAGAAAAGTTGGACCTACTACAACGTTAGGGCGATCTCACGGCTTCCGTTGGTTCAATTATTAGACTGGTACATAAATACAAGGACTATGACCTTTTTCGTTTAGCTTTTTTTTTTTTCATTGCGTGACCTTCTGACCTAGATTACGCCAGAGACTAATAAATAGTCTTCCCTGGGTGCTCGACCCAATTCCATCCAGTCGTTGTTCTGGGGTGGGTGGGGGGGGGGGGGGGGGGGGGGGGGGGGGGGGCTCAGGAAAATCGACCCCCCCTCCCCACACTTTAGACTGAAGAAAAAAATTAACCTACCTATCTATGATCACAGTGTTAAAGTGTTCTTTAATCATAAAAAAACAACTTTACAAGGATAAGAAAACAGGATAATTTTAAAAGTAATTTTTTTCTTAACTTTATATAATTGAATGCATTCAATACAAATCGCATATAGACAAAGTTAATTTTCTGTTTATTACAATGATAAGACAACTAAAATACACTGGAGTATTAAAAAAAAGGGTGCGCTTTTGTTACATAGTTAAGAAGGGGGAGAATGCAAAAATGTTTTTTTTTTCCTTTGTTTTTGCCCGAAAAGCTATTTTTAGACATCCACGAGTAAGTTCACGTGCACCTAAAATGCCGAGTTGAATCACAACATGGCCGGGAGTACTTCGATCACGTGACGACCGTATTGAGCATCCAGCCGTGGAGGCGGGGCAATCAAAACATGTCCGAATCTACTCGATCGCGGGATCAAGCTAAATATAGATCACGTGATGCCCGTATTGAGCACCCAGCCGTTGAGGCGTCCGGTGAGATTAATTTGATCACACGTCACGTGACTATAATTAACGTGCTTTTGGGCCCTGGATTTGGTGGGATTTGAACTCGGGATTAAAGGATCAACCTGTTTTTTTTTTTAAATTTTTATTATGAATAGTCTCATGTTTTAGGAATTTTTATTTCATTGCTATTTTGGTGATGTTTTTTTTTATTTGCCTATTTTGTTTTTCAAAAGATGAAACAGCAAAAGCTATAGCTAGGAATTCCAGTAGTACCAGTGGCGTAGCGAGGTCGGGTGTCACCCGGTGCGGCACTTAATGGTGTCACCCCCCCAGAGGCATAGAGACCCTTCCCAGGGACAAACTTTCAAATTTTCGATTTGCACCCCCCCCCCCTCAAACTTTCGATTTGCACCCCCCCCCCCTCGAGTTTTCGATTTACACCCCCCTCAAACTTTCGATTTGCACCCCCCCCTCGAGTTTTCGATTTGCACCCCCGTCAAACTTTCGATTTGCACCCCCCCTCGAGTTTTTCTCTCTATATTTTGCTATTTTTTGCCTTGGTGTCACCCCCCCTAAATGGTGTCACCCGGTGCGGTCCGCACCCCCCGCCCCCCCCCCCCTCGCTACGCCCCTGAGTAGTACATTGGAGGTTATTGTTCATTAACTCCACGCTCACGCTTGTAATGTCAATACTCCCTCTTTGGATATTGAAACATTTAAGGGTTTGGGTTTGAGTACTATTTTCGGCTACTGTTAAAATGTCGTTAAAGACGGTGGTATGTTTTACGAACATGTTAATTAAATTGTGTAGAGTTCTGTTAATTAGGAAAGCATTACTCATTTGAGGGAGTCATTGTAGGTATCACTATTCAGACACGCGAGCAAACTTTTTTTCCGACCAAACCATTTTCCGACCCCTCAAATTTCCGAACACTCACATTTCCGACCCCCTCAAATTTTCGACCCCTCAAATTTCCGACCCTCAAATTTCCGACCACTCAAATTTTCGACCACTCAAATTTCCGACCACTCTAATTCTCAACCCTACCATTTTCCAATCTTTACAGTTTTCTGACCCCTCAATTTTTCCGACCGTATTATTTTCTAACACATCATTTCCACAACCCCAGCCTCATTTTTCTAGTTTGATGTCCCAAGCATAGAAGTCCGTGTCTCGATTTCGCGGTTCGCAGATTACTCAAAAAACCTTTATTTTTTTAAAGTATCAGAAAAAAAAATTAAACACTTTCACGAGACTTTTTAATGACAACCCACCTCTCCTCATTCTCTAACACTCACGTCCAAGACCGCCATTTTTTTAATCCATCCTTAAAAGCCTCCACAAAATAAAAATAAATAAATCGACATTTTAATTCCAAAACTATCCTTGCTTCTCATCAATGTCCCTTTAATAACTTACACAAATCATAAAAAGAGACAGTTTACACCTTAGAGTACCAGTTCAGCTTTGTGCAATGTACTTTTGAGGTTGAGTTTAAAAAAAAAAAATCCATCTTCATTGTGCTGTACTGGTAAGGTTTCTAAAAATAGAATTTTAAAATGATCGGCCTTGAAGAAGGGTTATGAAAGAAAGACTGAGAATAGATTCGATTGTCGATAGGTCGGGCCGATTGATTTATGGTTGGAAAATTTGAAAGGGAAGATTGTTTACGAGGTGTATGAACCCAGTGATGTTAGGCCGGTCCGTGGTCTTAAGGTAATATTACACATTTGAAGAAAACAAATCGATATTTTATGTTAATTTGAGAGGGGGGGGGGGTGATGGTCGGGGTGGGGAGTTTGAGGGTGGAGGGTTAAAATAGGGGTGGTGAGAGTGTGGGAGGGGGGGGGCGTAGAATCTTAGTATTGTATTGACAAAAGGGTACTAGGTTCTCTAGGCTATAGGGGCTAGAGAAATCCGATGAGGAATTTTGGGGATGGGTGGGGGTTGGTGAAGAGAGATGAGGAAGCGAGAGAGAGGTGGTAAGAGAGTAAAGGAGAGAGAGTATGAGGTGAGGAGAGAGGAGGGGGGAAGAGAACCTGATAGGGATAGAGGAAAAAAAGAAAAAATGAACAGAAGATTAATAAAGAGAGGTAGAGAAGAGAGAGAAATGAAGAGAGTGAGAGAGGGAGAGAGAGAGAGAGGGAGAGAGAGGGAGAGAGGGAGAGAGGGGGAGAGAGAGAGAGAGAGAGAGGGAGAGTGAGAGGGGAGGAAAAAGAGAAACGGAGAGAGAGTAGGAGCGGAGAGGGGATTAAGGGATGAAGGGCATAAGATTAAGAGAGAATGAGAGAGAGAGAGAGAGAGAGTATTGATAGAGTACGGACGAGAGAGTGGAACACGAGAGTTTAAAAAAAATATGTTTTTCAATTCGGTCACATAGGGTTAAAAAGTAACAATACACTCTATTCTGTTTTGTGAAGAAGATCTTTTAATCCCGTGTTGTTGTTTATTAGCGTCTAGGATTAGGAGTACAAAAATTATGCCGAAGCCTAGTGCAGATTAAATTTAGAATTGGGTTAATTTATTTAACGGGTTGTTTGACTTCCACGTGAATAAATTATGTTCATGAGGAAAACATCAGTCAAACTATTGACAAGCAGTTTTAATACCTGACGAAGTACTTGGAACGGAACATATACGATAAGAGTACTACACTTATCAACAGGTGTTCATAGGTGTCACAGGTGTGTTAAAGGTGTCACATAAGTCTTTTTGTTGAGGAGGGGCAGTTATTTTTGTCAGTTTATCAGTTTGTGATTGTTGCCCTTTGTTATTGTTCAAGATGTCAAAACACGTTTGATTGGTCAGGCGCGGAACACGTGATCAAAGGTTTGCTCACCCCTGAGGTCCGCGCGTGCCCACACGTCACGTGACGGTTAATCCAGGCGGCGCTGGACGTAGGTCACTGTGATGACCTTTTAGGGGTTGGTGACCTTTTGATTGACGGAACGGAAACTGATGTTGGCTTGGGGTAGGTTATTAGAGCTGTGGTATCGATTCTGGTTACTAGAGCTGTGGTATCGATTCTGGTTATTATATATGTGGTATCGATTCTGGTTATTAGAATTGTGGTATCGGTGCTGGTTAAGGAACTTATGTATCGATTCTGGTCACTAGAACTGTGGTATCGGTTCTGGTTACTAGAATTGTGGTATCGGTTCTGGTTTCTATAACGGTGGTATCGGTTTGGGTTATAAAACGATGGTAAGATTCATATGCTTCTTTTTGAAGTAGATTTGTTTCGAACATTTACCAACATTTCAATTCGTCAATTTATTTACTTTTTGTCTAGAATGTTTGGTTTACATTTTTGTTGACATTTTAGTGTGTACATTTTGTTGTACATTTCAATTTTGTGTGTACGCGCCTTACCCCCCCCCCCCCCCCCCGCACCCTTTCAATGTCCGTAAGTATTATAAGAATGCTATTTCTATGAATTTTCGATATTTCCTAGACAAAGGGTGCAGTTTTAGGCTAAATGCCTTTTAAAACCGTTAAGGTCTTATGGTGGTGTTAGTTATATTTACGCTTACTACTATTTGTCATAATTAGATGATTCCCGCCCCCAATTTAATTTTCTGTATTTTATTTTTAATTACCTAAATTCAGACACACGGAGGAGCGTTAAGAATGAATATTGTTAAGATAAATTCAACAAAACAGGTATCAAAACCTTTATGATAACGTACTTTTAAATAAACTGCAAAAATAAAAAACGAAAAAAAAAAACGTTATCTTAAGATTTTATTTTAACAGTAAATTAAATTAAAACCGCTGGTCGCTGTCAGTGGCGTAGCCAGGATCGTCTCAATGGGGGGGGGGGGGGGGGGGGGGATTTGCACCCCCCCCTCAAACTTTCGATTTGCACCACCCTCAAACTTTCGATTTGCACCCCCCCCCCCCCCCCTCAAACTTTCGATTTGCACCCCCCCTCATACTTTTTATATATACTGAGGGGTCTATGGGGGGGGGGGGGGGGTTTGACCCCCCCTGCCTACGCCACTGGTCGCTGTAGAAATCTTTGGATAAATTTAAGGACAGATTCTTTTATTGTTAATGTTCTACTTGCAGCTAAAGAAAATTACTTTTGTTATAACTTAACGAACACATTATTTAATTCACTAACTATAAAAAGCCTGATAAATATTCCTAATGAAAATGTGTCTCTATTACGAAAAAGTGTAGCTTATCTTCAAAGGAATAATTTTATGTTAAAATATAGCACTTCATTTATGGGTTGTCGATTATCAATAGCTTGGAGCTTTAAACAGAATTTTTAACGACACGCATTAAAATTTTTATTTTTTTACAAAATGAATAAATTATCCGGCAACAGTGAGTGTGTTCCACACAGGAGGGAAGTGAGGAGTGAAGCGTGACCCACAACCCGCCAAGCTGTCGTCCTTGTCACCGACTTCCGCTGACCTTGAACGTACAGGACGTCGACCTCACAGAACACCCCCCCCCCCCCTTTTTTTTTTTTTTACAAAATTCCGCGTACAATTAATAAGTTTAATTAGCATACTTTAAAGCTAGCCATAACAATTGAAGAAAATAGAAGGCAATTTGTGATAACAAATCTCTTGTTTAGACTAAAATATGGGAGAGTTGGGTGGGTGGGGGAGTAGTATTGAGGTGGTTGTTCTAGAGCCGATGTTTTTTGTGTTGTCTAGTTGTGCGGGCTGCCTATTATATTTATATACATTTTTTTTTCAAAACAACATCTTTCGTAAAATAAACTCTTTTAAGTAGAAATGTACTCGTTAGTAGAAACTGCTTTCAAAATACGGACAATTCCTATTCAGGGGGCTGTCCCCCCCCCCCCCCCCCACCTATTAGCCAAACAGACCCTCACTAGGCAAAGTCAGGTTTACTCTGTTAGCAGAAGATACCTACGTCATAAACACGTTTCAGCCGCTAGTCATGATTTGATACAAACTATAGATATTGCTCACTCGTATAAAAACGGTAAACGGAAAAAAAAAGCCACAGAAAAAAAAACACAGAAAAAAAGTCACAGTTTTTGCAAGGAAAAAAAGTCACGGAAAAAAGTCACAATGGAAAAATTTTATCGGAAAAAAGTCACAGAAATAAAGTCACAGAAAAAAAAGTCACACAAATCTTTTTAGAAATATTTTGATTTTCTTTGTTAAGAATTGTAAAATTGTGTATGTTGATTGTTGTGGGTTGTATTTTTTGATGGCTTAAATTATTTATAGACTTTAAAAGCATTATGGTTTTATAAAAATTGTAAGTAAAAATACTCTAAGATAATTTACACAACAATCTCAAATTTTGTCACGTATTTAGTTAAATACGCGGTAGAAAATTTAACTATAAAAGAAATTTAGGCCCATCATTATGTTTTGCATATGTTTTACCGTAGGCTGTTCTCTGGTCGGCTATCCCTCAGTAGGCATTGTCCGAACAAATTTTGTTTTGTTGACAGCAAAGACAGCCTTTGAACCTTGTCGGCTCTCTGTTTTGATCCTAAGTTTTGTGATGTAATGAGCGTGACAAATGTGGGCAGTAAAGGTGGTTGAACTAAGCATAACTATTTTTGCGATAAGTTGAGGGAATTAATTCAGATGACCTTACTATTTCACGGTAATTTAATTAAAAAAAAACACGATGAAAACCGTGGACATTATATTAAATGCTATAAATTTTATGTTTAACATAATTACAATCTACATAATTCATACTAAATATTTTTAGATGAATTATAAAAATTACTATGCGCATACAACCTACACATTACATTGCATTTAATTAATCCTAAGTTAATTTGCACCCTCTGAATATTTAATACATAAAAGTATTAACAAATCCCATGCAAATATATATTTGAAACTTTTTTTCCTGTGACTTTTTTTCCTGTGACTTTTTTTCCTGTGACTTTTTTTCCTGTGACTTTTTTTCTGTGTTTTTTTTTCCTGTGTTTTTTTTTTCCTGTGACTTTTTTTCCTACAATCATAAAAACGTATTGTAAATCTAGCCTCACAATTTAAATACTATGTGAATTATCATCAAAACACCCTTTTATTGTAGGAGTTGACTACTGAGTAGTGGTTTTTGGAAAATACTTAAAAGTGGGTTTGAAAAATCTTGTGAAAACGTTACTGACAAAAACTTAAGCCACATAACGTAAACATTACATAACAGAAACATAGGACAATTGTGATGCATCGCCCGTGGTCCTGATACTCTCTACAACAACAATTTTATCCCAATATTATTTATAAAATACAGAAACCACAACCATACACCCTCCCCTGAAAGTATTGCGAAAACAAAAAAATACAAAATATTTCCGAAAAAAAAAAACAACTTAATAATTAAATGACTGTTTCTGAATCGAGTATTACTGCTAAAAGATATTCTAAAAATAATACATTAAACGGAAGTCATTGCCGGAAGTTTTTAAAATATAATTATATAATTATAATAAAAATCAATCTTTTGTTATATTACAGATGCGAGACCGCCACCCCACCCCATATAACAAATTATAACATAAACCCCCATCCACGTACGATCCCTTATAAGCCCCGTATGGGTCTTAACAAGTCATCCAATAATTATGTCAATGATCCCATCTGTTATTAAAACCCTCCTACCTAACCCCAACAGTTAGTACTGAATGCTGTAATAGTCATCTGCAATCACCAACCTCGTCCCCGGTATCCCCTAACGGAAAAGTACCAGTTATCGATATCCTCTTGTGTGTTTTTCCATTATTCCGAGTGCTCTAGCACGCCCGGACTTTGGTTTTTGTTTTCTTGCGCTAAAAACTTGTCAATTTTCAAAACCACTGAAATTTTAATTACCGTGTCCTTTTTTAAGATCGGATGCTGGAAATGGGTCAACGAACCAGGAACCCTTCAAATGTAGGTCACGTGTTAAATTTTGCTGTCAACAGAATATTGTTGAACACAATCTAACACAAGGAGTAATTGAATATCTAGTATCAGCTGCATGTAAGAAAAGTGGGTTGCTTTATTTTTCTATCAATCATTGTAGTGAATAATTATCATATGTAGATCAAGTCGACTCGATTTACAATTGAAGTGGGTTTTTTTACGGTAAGTAAAAGTAAAAGTATATATATATATATATATATATATATGTATATATATATATATATATATATATATATATATATATATATATATATATATATATATATATATATATATATATATATATATATATACACACTGACAGCCCTACCCCTCCCCTTTCTTCAGGTTAACTTTGTTTATTGTCGCTCTCATTAAGTCTGCTTCAAAGTGCGGTAATCACTTCAAGAGGTAATCGCCCTTGTTTCTCATTAGTTCATTAGTTCCATCTGTTTAGTCCTGGCTCCCTCTGCCTGTTTGGCACGACCAACCGACTCTGGCATCCGTTCAAGCCTTTGTCTTTTCCCGGATGTGCCATGATATCCCAGGTGGGAATACTTAAAACTGAGGGGAGGGGGAGGAGGGTGAACGGTGGAGGGAATATAGACAAAACAATGCTAGAAAAAATGACGCAAAAACATTTAACTTAACAAAAGCGTAAATTACACTCACACAAAGCGAAAATAAAACAAACCCCCACATGTAACAACTCTAATACAAAACCGCAATAATTAAAAAAAAATTACATTTATACAAAACTTTCGAAAAGCGAATTCATCTTTGAGGTTCACGAATGTTCATTTTTTTAACGCTGCTAGTTTAGAGGAGCCCTGAACATGATACGTATAGTAGTTTTAGTTTAGGATATCGTTGAACCATCCGACCCCCGCACTAAACTCTTAAACACTTATCATTGGCCTAAAAGACCTTATGAAAACTCTAGCCATTGACAAAACGATCTTAAGACAAGAAACAACGCTGGAATGATCTACTGAGGGCGCTGTGAGAAAATACAAAATTCCAATACAAATAGACCTATTTATGTTCTGTTATTCACATCTTTAGTGCATGATTGACAATGGCCTACAAAGTTGACCAATCTTTTATTACAAATTTGGCCTAGACCTACACAAGTTGGCCAATTTATTTTAAAAAATGGCCGTATCCTACAAAGCGACACAGTTGACCAACATATTATTTACAACTTGCCCATGACCTAAAACGTTGGTCAGCTGTATATTTAAAACTTGGCAGTGTCTTTATGGGTTTAAGACTACCAGGGGATTAACTAAGCCCGCCCCCCCCCTCCACCTCCACATTTACATGTAGGTCATGTTACAAAAATAATAACATCTATCCAGAAAGCAGTTATTAGTTCAATCTAAATAAGCAGAAATTCTTTTACTGGTGAAGTGAGTTTGTGTTGTATCCAAGTGATTATGTGTGTTTCGTTTGCTGTTGGTGTATTCGACACAGCGATTTTAATTCATCTCTAATGGCACAATCCGAACTGGTATAGTTTTAACACCGTAAACGTATACCAGTATAAGTTTGGTATTCTTTGAAACCACACATTATAAATTCTACAAGCAAACATCGAGTGAATCAATGTGGGCCAGTGCGGATGGGAGATCAAAGAACCGTGTCTTGTGTTGGGTTCGTTGCCTGGTACATCAAAGAAAAAAAAACGCCTTTCAAAAGTCTCCTGGGGCCTTTAAAGGATAAATACGGCTTACACCATTTCCCAGACAGCAGCGTGTCTATTAGAGGGGGTTTGCTCGTGGGAGGGGACACTCAACTTCCGGGGGAAGGGGGGGGGGGGGGGGGCAATAATAAGAATGGTTGAAGTATATATTTTCTCATTAAATTTAAAAGTTTTAAAAATTTCTTCTTGGGACGGAGGGAGGGGTGAAATAATAAAAATGGTTATATTTTCTCATTAAATGAAAAGTTTTTTTTTAGTTTCGTCTGGGGACGAAAGGGGGGGGGGGGGGTGGTGATTGGGGGCGGGGGGGGGGGGGGGGGTAAGGAGACATAGGGGGACGGAACGATAAAAAAATACCCACTGTCTGGCACAAGTTTTACCAAGCTTCAACGCCTGCTAAACTTTAAACCACATAAAATAACACAATAAGATTGTGTTCAATAAAATATAAGCGACATAGAAAAACAAATGTTATTTCTTGTGAAGTGCGATCATACCCCCTACCCCTCCAACTACCATCCCCCACCCCTCCCCCACCCAGACTCTATAGCAAGCTCATTATTCTCTGCGTCGTAATAATTCATAATGCAGTTCTTTGTTGAGAATGTCTGTGTGTATCGTGTTAGGAGCTTAAACAATTACACTGTGTGGTAGGGGGATGGGTTTCATTATGTCAAGTTTGAATACCTTTCGCAGATATTTTAGATAGAGAAAATTGTACTCTACGGAGGCCCCCCCCCCCCAACCCCCACCTGACTATTTTTACCTAACCTAGCAACGCCATTATGTTTAATGTAAATATAACACAAACAGAAAATTTATTTTAAATAATATTCAAGAATAATACTAATCTAGATTAAAGACACGAACGTCAAAAAAAAAAAAAAAAAAAAAACAAAAAAAAAACTACCATCATTCTAGCGACGAACAAAAGATAAACGCCCCCACCCCCCACCCCCACCCCCACCCCGCCTCTCTCACCACCCAGAGTTTTGTTTGCACTGTTTAAACAATGAAGCCCAGACAACACACGATTGTTCTAGAACTGTTATCTACCGCACGTATCTGACCCGGGATGTGGCCGACTTAATACGACAATGCTAAAATCGATGACGAAATCTTTTAATTATATATAGTAGATTGAGTTTTATCACTAAAATAGCGCGCGGTTTTCTTTACGCTAAACTAATCGACCCCAGGAGGTTAGCGGTATCGTCGTTTTAAAAAAAATGTAACTTATCTTTCAAGGATAATTTCGTGAGCCGGTTTACGGACAGTGCCAGGAATATTTTTATTTAAACATTGCACACGTTTTCATCAACGTTAACAAAATCTGGGTATCTAGACCACGGCCCGCGAGCCGGATCCGACCCCCCGAGTCTATTAAATCAACTCAAAATTGGCCAATAAAAAATTGCTACAACACTTTGAAATATTTTGTGTGAATTTTGTATCTTTATTTTTTTTCTTCTAAATCCCCCCCCCCCCCCCCCCTCTCGGTAATATGGCGATGTAGCTTGAGGAAACCAAATTGATAGGAACGAGGTAAGAAAAGCTGAAAAGAGACAGAAGAGCATGGGGAGTGGAAAGGTGTGGTGAAGGTCCTATGTTCCTCAAGGTACGAAAATAAATAATGATAAAGACCATTTCCTGTTAATCTTCCTTTACCTCTACTCAAGCTAAATAACATTTTCGCTACATGATTTAAAATAATCTTATAGTTATTATTCAAGCAGAAAGTATTACTCATATTACATCATTCAGGAACTTAAATTTTTAAAATGTTTATTTAATTTCCAGGTCATGCTGCCAAAGCAATATTCGTTTGGGTTAATCTGATCTGGATCACGTGCCCTAGATGACCCTAACCAGGTAGATAATCTCCTCAAGGTCTGACACTGAAGCTGTCACCAGATCAAACACACCCTGACCTGCCATCACCTGCTTCTCGTGGGTCGGACCAAATGTGGCGTGGCATCTACATCTACCAGAGGTTATGATGCCAATAAAACAAGCAACTTTACCTTTGTGTGTATGTAGGTCTGTATGTATGTAGGTCTGTGTGTATGTGGGTCTGTGTGCATGTAGGTCTGTGTATGTAGGTCTGTGTATATGTATGTGTGTTTGTAGGTCTGTTTGTATGTAGGTCTGTGTGTATGTAGGTCTGTGTGTAAGTATGACCGTGTGTATGTATGTGTGTATCTAAGTCTGTGTGTACGTAGGTCTGTGTGTATGTAGGTATTTGTGTGTGTATTTGTGTATGTAGGTCTTTGTGTATGTATGTATGTAGATCTGCGCGTAGGTAGGTCTGTATGTAGGTCTGTCTGTATGTAGGTATGTGTGTATGTAGATCTGTGTGTATGTAGGTATGTGTGTATGGTGTATGTATATCTGTGTGTATGTATATCTGTTTGTATGTGACGTCTCTGTGAATGTAGATCTCTTTCTCAAAGTTCACCAAAAGTATGTCTCAACACCCAGACGCACAGAAAAAGAAAGAAAAACACTTGTCTATGTATCATGATAATAAAATCCTTGTTTATGAGAAATATGAAATTTAACATTTTTTATCCTTGCAAAAAATAATAAACTCATTTTAAAATATTTTTGAAACTTAATTATAGAATAAAAAACGGGACCAGAATGATGTAAAATTGTTAAAAAATAATTTTTATTTCTGGAAACCACATCAAGATTTAAATAATACTTTCTTTCTTCTGTACTAAACAATGCCCAATTCCCAACACACCCCTCCTCTCACCCCCATAAGACTCCCTTTCTTGCCTCACCCCCACCCATACCTCTCACTCCCCACCCCCACCAAAACCATACGCCAGACATATCCGAAAAAAAAATGTAAGGTCAGAGCTCAATAAACTAAGCTCACGTCAATCCATGTTGAGAAAAAAAAATGTTCCTCGACTTAAAATAGAGATGATGTTACGAGGTAGGGGACCAAACTGCACTCACAGAGATTCCAGAGCTATTTCCTGCCTAGCAGATGTGCGCCATATATTTGAACCCGGTTTTATTTTTAAAAATAGATCATTCACTTTTATTTTTATTTTTGCAATTTGTTTCTCTAGTAAAGAATCCATCTTTAAAAAAAAAAAAGAAATAAAAGAAAAACTTTTTTTTTCTACATTTTTCTTCAAAGTGCCTCTCCTGACAGAAAACGGAATCAATAGTTGTGTCTGGAGCTGCTCCATGGGCGTCGGTGCTTGAGGGAGGGGGATAGGTTGGCAGGGAGATCATATAAACATTTCTCCGTGTGTGTGTGTGGGGGGGGGGGGGGGGGGAAGGGGGGGGGGTTGTGTCTATCTTGTGTCCCATCTTAGATTATTCAAAGTTTTGCGCCAGGTCAATAAAGTAAAGTAAAAATAAAGTAAAACATTATTGAAGGAGTTGAAGTATTTAAAGATTCCTTTATTTAAAGTTATTTTTATCCCACCTATGGAATTCTTTTCCAGTATTTCACAATAAATTCGCTGCCAATACTACAGATTATATCAGTGTGTTCTTGAAATGCCAATTAAGTACGGTATTCCTCTAGATCCAATGGTCCAAAGGGCAGGTGGAATAGAGTTGACCTGTTTATTGACGAGAAGGTCTTGGATAAATAAAGTCACATTCTTGAAACGGCGGGGGGTCTGACTTTTTGATGACGTGTCCTACAGACTCGAGAAGTCCTGCAGTTTCAAGACGTCCATCACTTCAAAGTTCATATTCTTAACGTCATACAAACGCCATACATCCCACACTCAAGACGTCCCACAATCGAGACGTCCTAAACTTGAAACATCCTACTCTCAAAGTCGTACAAAAGCAAGACGTCATACAGACTCGACAGGTTCACGAAATTCAGAATTTGTATGCTTTCCTAGTATGCTTTCCTAGTATGCTTTCCCAGTATGCTTTCCCAGTATGCTTTCCCAGTAGACCGACACGCCCTTTGGTCAAAACTCAACCAAACCAAGATACATCTCGCAAAAAACATCCATTAATGAATGAAATGGTTTAATTGCACTCGTACGCTCACTAACCACAATCAGGATATTATTAAACACTCTTGAGCTCAATGACCACACTCTGGAACTAGCTGACCACACACTGGAACTGAATGACCACACTCTGGAACTAACTGAACACACTCTTGAACTCAATGACCACACACTGGAACTAACTGACCACACACTGGAACTGAATGACCACACTATGGAACTAACTGACCACACTCTTGAACTCAATGACCACACTATGGAACTAACTGACCACACTCTTGAACTCAATGACCACACTCTGGAACTAACTGACCACACACTGGAACTGAATGACCACACTATAGAACTAACTGACCACACTCTTGAACTCAATGACCACACACTGGAACTAACTGACCACACACTGGAACTGAATGACCACACTATGGAACTAACTGACCACACTCTTGAACTCAATGACCACACACTGGAACTAACTGACCACACACTGGAACTGAATGACTACACTATGGAACTAACTGACCACACTCTTGAACTCAATGACCACACTATGGAACTAACTGACCACACTCTTGAACTCAATGACCACACTCTGGAACTAACTGACCACATACTGAAACTCAATGACCACACACTGGAACTAACTGACCACACACTGGAACTGAATGACCACACTATGGAACTAACTGACCACACTCTTGAACTCAATGACCACACTATGGAACTAACTGACCACATACTGAAACTCAATGACCACACTCTGGAACTAACTGACCACATTATGGAACTGAATGACCACACTCTTGAACTAACTGACCACACTGGAACTGAATGACCACACTCTGGAACTAACTGACCACACTCTGGAACTAACTGACCACACTCTGGGACTCAATGACCACACTCTGGAACTAACTGGCCACACTGGAACTGAATGACCACTCTGGACTTGCACCCCTGATATCAATGACTACACGCCTGAACTAACTGACCACACTCTGGGATTCAATGACTTTAGAACTCAGCGACTACATCCCTAGCACTTGATGAAATAGACCAACGTTAGGTTTAGAGATGAAAAGCATGCAAATGACGTCATTAACACGCCCATTGTGTGGACCCATGCTCAGGAACTAATCACAACGGATGGATCCGATTGTTTGCGCATGAAAAAATAGTCCCACTGGATCAAGGTTTTGTGTGAAAGAGTTCATTCACAAAGTGTTCAGTTCTCGTCACGATGTAAACAGCAACACCGGTTGTTGATCGTGGACTTTGTACTTTTAGCTCAACCTTGGTGTTTAGAAAGTGCAAGTGCTCATATTAAAAGGGTTGTTGTGGTGGTGTTGGATCACGTGTGTATAAGGACAGACGTGGATTGTTGTTGATGCTCTCCATGCAAACAGTGTGAAGTTGTAAATCCTGGAAAAAGTGCCGTTACAATTATGAAAGTTTTTCCTGCTGATGCAGGATGTAGACAATGGGGTGATTTAATGTGTGTTGGATCTTTTAGTTTCTGAGTGGTATTCGTTCTGACATGTTTGGGTAGGGGTGACATTTAGACTAAAGTTGTTATTTGTTGTTGTCATTCGGATTATGGGTGGGGAGGTGAGAAAAGTGAAAGTTTGGTGTATGATGGATGTTTTGTTGTCTGACACACAGTTCTATAATCTGAATGGTATTTCTATTATCTGACAAACAGACTGTTCTATTGTGTAACAGACTGACAGTTCTATTGTCTGACTGACAGTTGTATAATCTGAATGGTATTTCTATTATCTGACAAACAGACTGTTCTATTGTGTGACAGACTGACAGTTCTATTGTCTGACTGGCAGTTATATTGTATGACATACAAACAGTCCTATTGCATTTCTGGCTGGAAATGACAATTTAGATTTCACCAAGACTTACAGCTTTCAAGATTCTTATCATTAAGATCAAAATGACAGTACATTTAATCACACAGACTAGAGCTATTGATGACATCTTTTCTTCTTTTTTTTTGTTGTTATTTGTAACGAGAATAAATCTCACTAATTTGGTAACGAACATTTTGGTATCAACAGTCTCGAACCTAATACCACACAGCTAACCTCTACTTAACACAATGATTGTCAATAAGCAGTTCATCAAACATACTGTTTTAGCTAGATCAATACTCCGTCAAGCAATATAATCTTGTTGTGTTACAGAAGCTTTTAAAATCACTGTTTACTTGTATACAATACAAGGCCAGGCAAAATCTCAAGTGTCTCAAGATCTCAAGGTTTTAAGAGTCTCAAGGTCGCACGTGCTTAATGCAGGCGCTGGTCGATGGCAGCAGATCTACATACATGTAAGGCAACTCGGTGCCATTAGGGGCTGTGGCTTAAGACGAGGGTACTCCATTATGTTGATGAACAAAATCTCAAAGAGTTTTAAAAGTACTAACATCTCAAGTAACTATAAACAAAAAAAAAACCACGATGCTATTTTGAAAATTTAACAAATTTAAAATCAACAATCCATACAATACTAGTTACATTCTATGAGTCCAAGAGATGTAGAAATCAGTCTATACCGCTCTCAACTCAATCGATTATGCGAGAAATCGATAAATTCTTATCGATTTTTTTCGCCTCTGAATTTCCGCCGCTGGGCATTTCTTTTTTTTTTTTGCTTTAATTTCCGGATATTTCAAGGTAACCTCCACCCCTCCCCTTACCCTTTCTGACGTCATTGGGCTTGGTATCATGGTGCCCCCGTCTGACGGGTGCAGGAGTACATCCCAGCAGACGATATTAAAACTTGGAACTGGCGGGAGTGTCTTGATGCTATTTTTAGCCTCTCAATAACCCCCACCCCCTTTCCATTTTCTGAAAACGAATGCAGTTTAAAAATAATCTAATGAGCGTTTTTTTTTATCATTTTTAAGCTGTTCAATTTGAAAGACTGCACCTTATTTTAGCTAAATGGGCTTCTATTTTTAATATTCAGCCATTGATTCTTAAGTGTCAACTGTACCGTTATTTCATCTATTGATACTTAAGTGTTATATATACCATTATTTCATCTATTGATACTTAAGTGTTAACTGTACCATTATTTCAGATATTGATACTTAAGTGTTAACTGTACCATTATTTCAACCATTAATACTAAAGTGTCAACTTACCATTAAAACTGAAGCGCTTTGTTAAAAGTCATACCTTTGTCATGGTTTATGTTCAGACTTTTACTTGGGTTCAGATATCACTATCAGGGAGTTTTATGATGAAATTAACGGCTAATTGTAAAGTAAAATTTTATCAAATGAAAATGCGAGATAATTGGGTGCAGAAAAAACTTAATGGGAAAATTAATTGGAGAAAAAAAAAATGAAAACAGAAATCGGTTGAGCTGACCATGTGATCTTAGTCCCAGATAAAAGAATTGACAGAGTAGGAGGTGTAGGTACTTTGAGGGTGGGAGGTGGGGGGTGGGTCGAACAGTGGTAGATATAACACCCTCTTCCAGCAAGCGTCTTTCAGACTTTTTTTCGGGGGGGGGGGGGGGGGGGTGAACGTGGGTGGGTGGTCTTGGAAATTTCGGAAAGGACGGGCTAAATTTGCAGGGGGGGGGGGGAGCGGACAATGGCAAAAGTAAGTATATATTTTGTATTAAATTCTATTTCATTCGGGGGTGGGGGATGAGGTGACTGTAGGGTGGGGAGGGGGTGAGGTGCAGGTGGGGGAGGGGGGCGCTAGACGTGCATCCCGCGATAACAACACGCTTCCCAAGAATAATTAGAGTTTATTTAAAAATAGATCATTAAACATTCTCAGCTAATTATCGTTATTTAGAAAGCAAGACGAAACTAATGAGGTCTGAAACATTACATTTTTATTTTTGAATTCGCAACATGTATTTCTTAGAAAAATACAAGCCACAGGAGTACCTCGTTATAGATGTTCAAGTTGCCGTCTATGTTAATTATAGAAGTCTTGTACTCACACTGGGCGGTGAAGAGACAAAATAAAAACCATGAAAAAAGTTCCCAGACAGCTTCAAAGAGCGTGTCTTTGCCCCCGTGTGAATGTAACTGTAGATTTTAATAAGATGGGTTTCATTGGGCTGATGTTGACCCGGAAATAGTCCAGACTTTGACCCGCTTGGTAAAAATAGCAACGGGAATTACTCTCTCATAACGTTTTGGGAACATTGTTTTCTTTTTTTGGGCGCAGACTTAACGAGAAATCTTAGCTCAGATATCAGACTAACAGAAATTTGAGCTCAGATATCAGACTAACAGAAATTTGAGCTCAGATATCAGACTAACAGAAATCTTAGCTCAGATATCAGACTAACAGAAATCTTAGCTCTGATATCAGACTAACAGAAATCTTAGCTCAGATATCAGACTAACAGAAATCTTAGCTCAGATATCAGACTCAGAAATCTTAGCTCAGATATCAGACTAACAGAAATCTTAGCTCAGATATCAGACTGACAGAAATCTTAGCTCAGATATCAGACTAACAGAAATCTTAGCTCAGATATCAGACTAACAGAAATCTTAGCTCAGATATCAGACTTAACAAGAAATCTTAGCTCAGATAGCAGACTAACAGAAATCTTAGCTCAGATATCAGACTAACAGAAATTTTAGCTCAGATATCAGACTAACAGAAATCTTAGCTCGGCTATCAGACTAAACTAGAAATCTTAGCTCAGATATCAGACTAACAGAAATTTGAGCTCCGTTTGAAATTGTGTGACGGTAAGCTCAATAGACGAGTCCAAGATAAAAAAAAAGAAGTCTGAAAATATATTTATGAGTCCCGTGTGTGAGGGTGTTGCATGGATATGTTGATATTAGTAGCACTGAAAATTTGGGTATTATTTGATGATACTTCGAGCACTTTGGATGTGATGTAATGATGTTAGAAGCACTGTGGGTGTGATGTAATGATGTTAGGAGCACTGTGTGTGATGTAATGATGTTGGGAGTACTTTAGGTGTGATGTAATGATCTGCTATATAAGTAAAACGAATATATTAGATACACATTCATGTCAAAATAAAAGAGAATATTTAAATATGTGTAGATTCACGCTAACACAACTTGAACAAAATTGTGTCCCATACATACTTGTTTAATTTTTGTGTGTCCTCTTCTTCATTTTTTGATGCGTAAAAATGTCTTAATGTTTTCTCAAAGGTATGTATTCTATTAAAAAAACATTCAGAATATGGATATTCGTGTGATTTATGTGTATATCTGGGTTTATATGTGAGTGCATTTATGCGTATATGTGTGTGTGTGTGAATTGTGTGGGGTAAAGGAGTGGGAGTTAAAGAAATTCGTGACTTTCGCTTACTTAAACAAATAAAAAAAAATGCCAATATTTTTCAAAAGTTAATTAATATAGTCTGTGACTTTTTTTTTTGGAACATAGCGAAGCTTCAAGGCCAGACATATTTCACCGTTGCCCTTTGTTCAGACGACATCTTGTTTAATGGAACCCCCAGGGTGGGAGGGGGGGGGGGGGACAACCCCGGGGTGAGATGACAGAAGACGGAGCCGCGTTTTTAAAAGTGCTGACAAATTTCTTCACTGGGCCATACAGGGACTTGGATTATGGATACGGGTTGATGGGGGCTTATGTGTTACTTGGGTTTATGTGTTACGTGGGCTTATGTGTTACATGGGCTTTTGTGTTACATGGGCTTTTGTGTTACATGGGCTTTTGTGTTACATGGGCTTTGTGTTACATGGGCTTTTGTGTTACATGGGCTTTTGTGTTACATGTTATGTGTTACATGGGCTTTTGTGTAACATGGGCTTTGTGTTACATGGGCTTTTGTGTTACATGGGCTTTTGTGTTACATGGGCTTTTGTGGGCTTACGTGTTACATAGGCTTATGTGTTACATGGGTTTATGTGCGCTAATGCGTAACAGGGGCTGATGTAGGGAAATATTTTACATGGGTTTATGTGAGCTAAAATTTAACATGGGCTTATGTAGGGAATTATGTTAGATGAGCCCAAGGTGTATCGTGGGCTAATTTTTCAAAATGGGCTTTCACAGGGTATAATGTTGTTCAATGCGCTGTCTTCGCTTTTACTGGCAAGTGATGTTTATACAGCGTGAAGCTTAGTTGTTCTTGGGAAGGGGGGGGGGATGTCCAAGAGGCCCGGGAAAATTTTAAAAGCCCCCCCCCCCAACCCGCAAACTGAAATTTTCGCATTTTCCCCCCCAACAAATTGAATTTAACACGTTGGAATGAGAAAATGGAAACGGTAAAAATTAAAAAATACCAAAAAATTGTGTTACAGAATGAAATCGCTGATCGGTCTATGATTACAGCACCGTTCAAATAGAGATTTTTTTTCCCGGCGGCCCACAGGGAATTTTTTCGGATAGACCGGCGGGCCGGTCCACCCCTGTACGTGGGCTGGTTAAATGTGTAGCTAGGGTTAATTCGTTACGTCGGGGGGGGGGGGGGGGGGGGGGGGTGGGCACGACGACTAATTAGCAGCATGGGTTGAGTGGTAACTAGGGCTAATTACGCCTAAAATAAAACCGGGGGTATGTGGGCTACTGTACAACATCGTATTAACACGGACTAATACTAAAGTTCAACTCTGGTTTTTCAACCTGGTATGTTAGTAGCTCAGTTGTATGGCCTCGTTTCACAGTAAGATTTTACATTATTGGCTCAATAGTATGACTTCGCTTCAACCTCTAAAGTTTTATTTTTAAAAAAAATATTTTTTTAAAATTGTATTTCTAGCATTGGACCATAAAAATTGAGTACCGAAAATTAAAAGACAATCCCTAGTGATTCGTGCCCGATAAACCTACTGACTCTTCATATCTCAGTTCAGTCCACTTTTTACTATTATATAAATTGAATCGACCGATCAATGTTGATACATTGGATAAAAAAAAGGTCACAACTTCCGGTTAAGTAACGTATCTGTTGCCATGACAACTCGCGATTCATCAAGGCAAAGGTTCTATTGGCCTTAGGGTTGATGCCACATTGGTGCTGACCTTTTAATGCGTCATAGTTTCCGCTCAGGTTATTCCACCGCCATCTTGGCACCGCCATCGCCATCTTGTCACCGCCATCTTAATATGACGGTCACGTGGTGTGAGGGAGACACTTCCCCGAACACAGCCTCTCTTCTTGAGAAACAATCTTCCACTTTTTCAAACAACACAATTTACCCCCCCCCCCCCCCACAACACAATCTTCCACTCTCTCACACAATACAATCTTCCACTCCCCCACACAACACAATCTTCAACTTCCCCCACACAACACAATCTTCCACTCTCTCACACAACACAATCTTCCACTTCCCTCACACAACACAATCTTCCACTCTCTCACACAACACAATCTTCCACTTCCCCACACAACACAATCTTCCACTTCCCTCACACAACACAATCTTCCACTTCCCTCACACAACACAATCTTCCACTTCCCCACACAACACAATCTTCCACTCCCCCCACACAACACAATCTTTATCTTCTAACAAGTCACCAGTTTTCCCTGGACCACCCCTTGTATAACCTTGACCCGCAGCTCTGTCTGACCTTGTGTCCCCACCCCATCGTGTGACCTTGAGACGCCTGGCTCGGGATCAGCTTCCCGTTGACCTACTCAGCCCTGCACAACCCCTGAAAGAAAAAAAAATGTTTAGTCTGCTAAACTTGGCAATCCGTAATGGAGCGGCCATCTTCTAACGTTGCTGCATTCAGTGCATGGCTAATTGTCCAAAAACGTAGATAGACTTTTGCCTCTACCTACCATTTTGTGTAGAATCTGGTATCAAGAGTTCCCTAAAAATAAAAAAAATAAAAATCTTTTATTTATTTTTAAAAAAGAAACTCTATTATTTTATGTGTAGTATTTACAATTTAGAAAGATAAAAAACAAACAAAGGATATGGTATTAACCAAGCTCAATCCAGATCTACCACAAGCTGTGTTGGATGCATTACGTCGCATTCAAAACTAAGCTGTTGTTGTAGACTTCCTGCTATGGTTAATAATTGCTGGTGCAGATTAAGGAGAGGGTCGACACGGCTGGTGTCAGGGGCCATATAATTTTTGGGGCTACGAAAGCTTGTTTTATAGTTATAACCAGATATAAACAGTCGTAGTTAAAGTCACTGAGCCTGGGTTGGAGTTAAATCGATGTGCCTAAATAAACTTAATTCTACAAATCAGCCTCACATTTCAAAACCCAACAACGACGCCAAATAGTCAAACATCAAATCATCAATTAACATAATACAGAAACCTTCAAACCATCATCAAACCTTTGAATCCTATTACAATTTTCCCCTAGGAATATTTAGCCATTTCAACCAGTCATTTATCACAAAGTTATTAAATATCTTTGAACCAACCTTTGGATTCAAGGTTTCTAACCACCTTTGAACTAACCGTTTGAATCAAGGTTTCTAACCATCTTTGAACTAACCGTTTGAATCGAGGTTTCTAACCGTCTTTGAACTAACCGTTTGAATCAAGGTTTCTAACCGTCTTTGAACTAACCGTTTGAATCAAGGTTTCTAACCGTCTTTGAACTGCTTGCAACAAGGTTCGTAGCTCCTTCAACACGACCATGAAACAGCTTTTCCCTCGACCAATCATGTCGGGCGGCCATCTACCATGTAGCACGTGTGACCTAATGACATTAGCACGTGACCGGGTGTGTTGGCCCCTATGATGTAATTACTACACACGTGAGAGCTGGGTATGACGGGTGGGGGGATAGGGTCACACATCAAACAAATTAGACATCTTCAAAGCTCCGGCTTCCGCGATCACAAAGATCTTTGAATTTGTTAATCATCTCACCACCGGGTCCTTCAAAGGCGCAATACACCACGGTACCGAGGTCACGTGTGCCGAAACTTGAGGTGGGCGTTGCCCGTTATGTCGGAAGTTGCCTCCCTTTCTCTATTCCCCACCCCCACCCCCACCCCCTCCCCACCCCACCCCCCACCCCTTCCTCCATATAGACCCACGCACTCGTAGCAGAATAAATTGACCTTCAAAACCAGGAACTAGCAATATTGTTAAACCAATTTTCAATTAATATAAAAACAAACACTTGATTAATTAAAACGTTTCACGCCCACAGAAAGAAACTTGACCATAGATTGTTCTTGACCTCAATTAATGCCCTTAATGCGAAGTCGTCATAATGGCCGCTCACACAAATTAGAATCGTCCAATAATTTACCGGCTAACAGATTTTGTAAGGTTGCCTGAAAAGTTCCCTCATAAATAAAACATTTTAAAGTACATTGGACGATACGTCAATTTTTATGTTATTTTAGGGAAAAAAAAAGAGTTTAAAAAATTGTTTTCTCGTTTACAAGTATAATCGAGGGAAACCGCAGTGTATTGGCCTTTAAAAATTACTGAATATTTTTTTCTCATCCGCAAAAAAAAAAAAAAAAAAAAAAAAAAAAAAAAAAAAAAAAAAAAAAAAAAATCCTGACAGCTACCCTAGGAATTTTATTAAATTATCTGCTCCTTCTTTAGACGACCTCGACCTTTTCCGCCTAAATCCAACCAATAAGCTAATCCAATAGAGAAAGTACATTCCAATCAGGTACACTCTGAAAAACAGACAACAACAGACTAACTCTACAGACATTTTCCTCAAACTTTGAACTCTGACCTTTAGACTTTAAGATCCAATTAAAGGTCAAGGTAAGATAACTCCAAGAATTTAAATTAGTTTTCAGTTTCAGCACACTGCTTTTAAGAAAAAAATCCGTCGCATTAAAAATAGGAGACCTTGTTTTCAAGTTGTTTTCTAAACACGATCTAACAAAAACTTTGATTGGTTCAAATATTGGTTGTATTCTAAATAATTTTACAAGACATTGGTTATTTCGTCTAAAGGACAATTCCGTTATAAGGCATCCATAGCTCGGTTTTAAATAACTTGTCTTCATCAGTAGCCAATCGATTACCCAAATTATTGATTGATTTAGGCTACAACGAATGATGCTCAGACACGTAGGCAGGAATTTGTCAAGGGAGGGAGGTTCTACCCCCTCCCCATTAAGATCTGTGACGTAGGCAGCATTTTCTCATTGGAGGGAGGTTCTACCTCCAATAGACACAGTGACGTAGCTTGGCTTTAGTAGACACAACCTAAACCTAAACCTTAACTTACACCTGACCACGGCACTGACCCAAAGCAGAGTTTCTTCCAGGCATCTCTTCGGGGGGGGGGGGGGGGGGAACTGCCCCACCCCCGAAAAAAGTACCACCCCCCTACCAGGACGAAATGGAATTTATATTTATATAGAAAGCATATGCTTTTACCAATGTACGCCCCCCCCCCCGGGAAAATTTAGCCCCCCCCGGATAAAAAAGTCTAGAAGAAACACTGACCCATAGCTCTTACATTAACACAGATGGACACGCGATATTTAATATCACGTGACATGTTAGCAGTGTTTGTAAAAAGTATCTGGTACATTCAGTTCGTTTAGCTTGTGACCTACTTAGGTCGAGTCATTTTTATTTTGACATTGTATAATTCCTTATATGGAATGATGGTGTAACACCTGGGGTTTTTCCACTGACTTATTAAGGTGTTTGAGACATAGAAATTTTCCATTAAAATCTGATTGAATGATTCGGATCAGATGATTATCCCAACCAATGGCGACATGAGTTGAGGATAACCTCCCCTGTCACAGAAGTCTTTAATTGCACTGCACACTCGCAACACGAGGCAGTTTATCTTGATCAGGCAGTCTACGGGGCAGTTTTACCTTGATCAGGCGGCCGTCCATATTGTCCGGCTATAGACTCTGACCATTTGAACGTGAGAGTACTTAAGACCTGTGTGTGCCTTGCTTTCTTAAGTGATTTAGTCTTCTAGTTTAATATTACTTGTCGCTAAGTAATTCCTGAAGCTACAGCAGTGTTGTGTGGCCTGTAGCTGTTTTTTAGACAGTGTAGAAATCTGTGATAGAGTTTGTTCCTACATTTTGTAAGTTGGGTTTTTGATATTTTATACATTAAATATTTTATCTAGTTCATCCTTGTGTTCTACCACTACTGTGTTCGCTGATTAAAGGTTATATGTAGATTGGATGAGTGTTAATTACAATAGTATCACTAGCTTCCCTAGACATTGAACTCGAGCCCTAGTGTGTCGTTGTGTTAAGTGTTCATCCACTTAGGCCGTAAGGCATTTGCATATGACCCCGAAAAAAGAATCCGGGGACGTTCTCCTTCTATTTGGCTGATAGATAGGTTAACGTTACAAGCTCATACCTTAGTTATGAGGAAAATAGAAAATTTAAAGTAATTAGCTTGATTGTTCCTTTACAAACGTTGATTAATTTATTTTTAGAAATGATACATATTATATACTTACTGTAGTAATTGTTATTTAGCAAAAAAAAAAAAAAAGAGTATGGTTAGTGTCTATGTGGAAGCTAGAATGCAGTATAAAGGAAGGGTCTGGGAAAAGGGTGGGGTATTCCAAGTTTCACATTACTACTATATTTTGTCAACGTTCATTTTTGAAACATTTTTTTTAAAAATCGTTTCAGAGCGTGGAGGAAAAAAAATATGAGCATTTAGCGAGCAGGTAATGAATGACGTCACGTGATTGACATCTGCCAAACGTCTCGAAGCACCAAACGATTTCCTCCCATCCCATCCTACACCACCCCCTGCCCCCCCCCCTTCTTAGCACTTCCCCACCCTGTGAAAAAAATGTAAAATTTATTTTTAAAATATTTAGTTTAAAAGCGCTTTCCTCTTTCTCCCGTATCCATACCCCCCTACCCCCCAATCCCGTGGGACCCCCACCTTTACCCCTCTCTCCCCTGCCCTTTCTCGTTAATTGAAGTCCTGTGACCTTGAGACGATGTTTCAGGGGAGGGGACGCTATCAGGAATATTGCAGGATAAAAAACTGGAAATTTCGAACGGTTGGCTCTGAGTAGGTCGAGCAGTAATTTTCTTTTTTCCCCGCGAAGGTCAAACTAGGGCGTTGACTGATTACTAAAAAAAATTGGTCTAGGAAATAATATTGGACGGTAGGCTGCAAAACTCAATCACGCCTTTATCTAAAGATAACTCTGTTTGCCTATGACTTCCTTTCCAGGTTCTCTCCCTTAGATTCATGTAACCTTGAAAAGCGTAACGCGGGGCTATTTTTAGACAACGAGGATAGAAAAAGAAAATCAATTTGAAGCAAAATTTGCTTTTTTTTTTTTTTTTTTTAAAGCGACATGTCTTTAATATTTATGGAGAAAAATAAATTGAAAGAAAAAAATTATTTTAAGATGCAGGTCTGACGCACAAGAAGCTGGTAAATATTTTTATCATCGTTTAACGATCTGCATAGTTTTCATAACAAAACTCCAGTCAAGGCCGTTCTATCCTTTGTTGTTTTTGTTTCTTTACAATAGTTATTTTTTTTTAATGATCGAGTCGATTTATATGGGAAATTTTAGATTGGCTGATAAGGTTTAGTTTTATGTTGCTACTTTTTTTGTGTTAGCAAACGTGACTCACAGCAAGGTGTGACTTTAAAAGCAAGATGTGACTCTTACAGCAAGATGTGACTCTTACAGCAAGATGTGACTCTTACAGCAAGATGTGACTCTTACAGCTAGATATGACTATAAGATGTGACTCTAACAGCAAGATGTGACTCCAAGATGTGACTCTTACAGCCGGATGTGACTCTTACAGCCGGATGTGACTATAAGATGTGACTCTAACAGCAAGATGTGACTCCAAGATGTGACTCTTACAGCCGGATGTGACTCTTACAGCCGGATGTGACTCTTACAGCCGGATGTGACTATAAGATGTGACTCTAACAGTAAGATGTGACTCTTACAGCCGGATGTGACTCTTAAAACAAGATCTGACTCCAAGATGTGACTCTTACAGCAAGATTGTGACTCTTACAGCAGGATGTGGCTCTAAGTAAGTAAGTTTCCCTTTCAAACCTGAAGGTCTATGGGGCAAGTGAAGTAGAGTTCACTTGTTTCTGTGACCTCGGCATATGAAGAGATAGTGTGGTCAGCACTATGCCCAGCCGCCTTTACTCTCCCTAACGTGAGTTAGGTACCCATCAGAGTTGGGTGGACTCAGGAACGGTCCTCTGACTAGAACCCGGATTCGAACTCGAGACGTACGGGTTAGCAGTCCAGCTCTCTACCGCTAGACCACTCCGCTAGATATGACTCCAAGATGTGACTTTTACAGCAAGATTGTGACTCTTACAGCAGGATGTGACTCTTACCACAAGATGTGACTCTTACAGCAACATCTTCGACTCCTCAATAATTTAACTAAAACATTTATAAACCTGTAAAAAATGTCTTGAATACTGTCCTAACAAACGTACAGATGTAAAAAAAAAAAAAGAATAAATTACCATTTGTTAAAGCTTTCCGATTTACACACAAAAATGACTAAGTTAATCCTCTCTTACATACTTACATATTCGAAAAAAAAAAAAAAAGAAATTAGGTAAATGAGTGACCTTGGCTTACAAAAAATAACTTTCAAGTGTCCCAGGCAGAAAGCTTTTTTTTTTAACCAGTCTCTTACCTCCTCTACCCCCGCCCACCGTATGTTGTGTCCCTTGCCCGCCATTGATTCACGTCTGCTTGGCTGCTGATAGCGCACGTGCTGCACACGTCCGCGCTTTATCAGACGAACAGCTCAGAATAACTCATATTTATCGTTGGCCGTGCGAGGGGAAGTACTCATAAACACAACCCAGATTTGAAGAATTATCTCCCGTTTTACGGCGAAAGAAAAAAAAAAGATAACTGGCTGACATAATTGTTTTTGAAGGTCGCCACAAGAGTTTCCGGCCCTTATGGTTAACATTAGATTGATAGGTTGCTTCCCTTTAAAACAGTTACAGGGGAGAAAATCCCTGCCGGAAAAAGTGAAGTTTCACAGAGGTTGTCGGTCTTGTATTTATTATGTACGTCATGGAGACGTGAATTTGATAGATCCCACATTAACCCTGCTTGCAGCTTATACTTTAAGATGCAAGCAGATTTAAGTGTGGTAAAACATGAAAAAGGTTTGGTATAAAATAATGTAATTACATTTTTAACACTGATTTTAATCATTATAATTAATAATTATAATGCAACATGAGAAAAATTGAAATATGCTTAAAAACTAACTTAAAAGGCTGTAGAATATACAGTCCGATTCTAAGACAAAATGACTACGTTACAGTTTGACCACTTTGCTAGAGAATACACATTTTTTTTTTTACAATCTGATCTAGTTACTGGACGATATGAACAGGTTACTTGACAATACGACCAGGTTACTTGACAATATGATCAGGTTACTTGATAGTTTAACCCTATGACAAGTTGAGTTTACGTCAGAGTTTACAGCTTTACAACTTTACAGCTGATTTACGCCCGTGTAACTTTACGCCCGTGTTGCTTTACGTGCGTGTTGCTTTACGTGCGTATTGCTTTACGGGCGTGTAGTTTTTTAAATGTCCTTTGTAACTGTAACAGCGAGTCAGTCTCTACAAATGTCTGAACGTATCAGACAGAATTAAAATATTACAAAAAATTAGCCTACGATAATAATATTTAATCCATACCTCACATCTTTGACGTTGTCCCCCCCCCTTTCTAATGTACCCACCCTCCCACCTGTAACACCCCCCCCCCCCATCCCCCCACCTGTATCCATAAAATCATCCAAAGATCGAAGAGTTAAAAAAAAAAAAACTAGACGAGGTCAATGACCTCTCTGTTGTGTGGGTGTTTGTGAGGGATGCGGGGAAGGGCAGGGTGTTAAGTCGGTGACAGATAATGTGGGGGACGGTCACAGGGACATCTATAAATAGCCACAAAAAAACTTCATCAGACACGTGAGTGAAATGTTAAATAAAGGATTTGTTGCATATTTTGTATGTGGATAGATGAGTCATGATATCTGCACCAGATTCGGGCTTACAGCTAGAACCAACCCAAACTTGACTGTAGATACATGTTTATATCGGAATGTAAACATGTTGTCACAAAATCGGCTACTACGCCTGATGTTTTTTTTTTTTTTTTTTTATTTAGTTTAAGGGCACTGGGATTGGACCTATATGATGACGTCAATCAATAGGCTCCTCCCACTTGGAAGAAAAAAAAAACATTGAATGAAATATGAAAGTGGGTTCAATCCGAGGCGTGTGATCTTGAGTTGGGGGTGTGTGGGAATATAGGTCCTTAGTTCATTAGGATTATACAGTATAATTTATACTGATGAAAACAACAGTATATAATAGTTTAAAGGTACACATTGTCTTATTGTTGGTCTGGTTGTTAACTTACATACACATATTTTCAAGATGGCTTAATTACAAAAAAAAAAAGAATTCAATCATTTATGTGAAAAGGGAGGATAGTGTGTGGGAAGGTGTTTAGGGATGCTATTGGGGTGGGAGGGTGTTGGGGGTGGGTGGGCGTTGACGGAGGGTGTTAGGTGGAAGAGTGTTGGTAAATTAAAAAAAAATAAAATGTGGTAGGCTGAAGACCCTATAAGCAAACACCTGTTTTCATGCAGCATACATGTGCATAAGCAGGAATGTACCATAGTTCGGTCTAACACAATCTGTTTTTATTACTAATTGAATTAACCTCACTGCAGCTACCATTTGTATTTATCTGAATAAGTGTGTGAATGAGTGTGTGAGTAAATGTGTGAATGAGTCTATGAGTGAGTGTGTGAGTGAGTGTGTGAGTGAGTGTGTGAATGAGTGTGTGAGTGCGTGTGTGAATATGTGGGCTGTAGTTCTGTTAATAACGTGGTCAGAATGACACCAACACAAACGTCCTAGCACCACGGGAGCGTGTGGCACCTAGCACCACGGGAGCGTGTGACACCTAGCAACAGGAGCGTGTGACACCTAGCACCACGGGAGCGTGTGACACCTAGCAACAGGAGCGTGTGACACCTAGCACCACGGGAGCGTGTGACACCTAGCACCACGGGAGCGTGTGACACCTAGCACCACGGGAGCGAGTGACACCTAGCACCACGGGAGCGTGTGGCACCTAGCACCACGGGAGCGTGTGACACCTAGCACCACGGGAGCGTGTGACACCTAGCATCACGGGAGCGTGTGACACCTAGCACCACGGGAGCGTGTGACACCTAGCACCACGGGAGCGTGTGACACCTAGCACCACGGGAGCGTTTGACACCTAGCACCACGGGAGCGTGTGACACCTAGCACCACGGGAGCGTGTGACACCTAGCACCACGGGAGCGTTTGACACCTAGCACCACGGGAGCGTGTGACACCTAGCACCACGGGAGCGTGTGACACCTAGCACCACGGGAGCGTTTGACACCTAGCACCACGGGAGCGTGTGACACCTAGCACCACGGGAGCGTGTGACACCTAGCACCACGGGAGCGTGTGACACCTAGCACCACGGGAGCGTGTGACACCTAGCACCACGGGAGCGTGTGACACCTAGCACCACGGGAGCGTGTGACACCTAGCACCACGGGAGCGTGTGACACCTAGCATCACGGGAGCGTGTGACACCTAGCACCACGGGAGCGTGTGACACCTAGCACCACATGAGCGTGTGACACCTAGCACCACGGGAGCGTGTGATACCTAGCACCACATGAGCGTGTGACACCTAGCACCACGGGAGCGTGTGATACCTAGCACCACATGAGCGTGTGACACCTAGCACCACGGGAGCGTGTGATACCTATTACCACATGAGCGTGTGACACCTAGCACCACGGGAGCGTGTGATACCTAGCACCACATGAGCGTGTGACACCTAGCACCACATGAGCGTGTGACACCTAGCACCACGGGAGCGTGTGATACCTAGCACCACATGAGCGTGTGACACCTAGCACCACGGGAGCGTGTGATACCTAGCACCACGGGAGCGTGTGACACCTAGCACCACGGGAGCGTGTGGCACCTAGCACCACGGGAGCGTGTGACACCTAGCACCACGGGAGCGTGTGACACCTAGCATCACGGGAGCGTGTGACACCTAGCACCACGGGAGCGTGTGACACCTAGCACCACGGGAGCGTGTGACACCTAGCACCACGGGAGCGTTTGACACCTAGCACCACGGGAGCGTGTGACACCTAGCACCACGGGAGCGTGTGACACCTAGCACCACGGGAGCGTTTGACACCTAGCACCACGGGAGCGTGTGACACCTAGCACCACGGGAGCGTGTGACACCTAGCACCACGGGAGCGTTTGACACCTAGCACCACGGGAGCGTGTGACACCTAGCACCACGGGAGCGTGTGACACCTAGCACCACGGGAGCGTGTGACACCTAGCACCACGGGAGCGTGTGACACCTAGCACCACGGGAGCGTGTGACACCTAGCACCACGGGAGCGTTTGACACCTAGCACCACGGGAGCGTGTGACACCTAGCACCACGGGAGCGTGTGACACCTAGCACCACGGGAGCGTGTGACACCTAGCATCACGGGAGCGTGTGACACCTAGCACCACGGGAGCGTGTGACACCTAGCACCACATGAGCGTGTGACACCTAGCACCACGGGAGCGTGTGATACCTAGCACCACATGAGCGTGTGACACCTAGCACCACGGGAGCGTGTGATACCTAGCACCACATGAGCGTGTGACACCTAGCACCACGGGAGCGTGTGATACCTAGCACCACATGAGCGTGTGACACCTAGCACCACGGGAGCGTGTGATACCTAGCACCACATGAGCGTGTGACACCTAGCACCACATGAGCGTGTGACACCTAGCACCACGGGAGCGTGTGATACCTAGCACCACATGAGCGTGTGACACCTAGCACCACGGGAGCGTGTGATACCTAGCACCACGGGAGCGTTTGACACCTAGCACCACATGAGCGTGTGACACCTAGCAACAGGAGCGTGTGACACCTAGCACCACGGGAGCGTATGACACCTAGCACCACGGGAGCGTGTGACACCTAGCAACAGGAGCGTGTGACACCTAGCACCACGGGAGCGTATGACACATAGCACCACGGGAGCGTGTGACACCTAGCACCACGGGAGCGTGTGACACCTAGCACCACGGGAGCGTATGACACCTAGCAACAGGAGCGTATGACACCTAGCAACAGGAGCGTGTGACACCTAGCACCACAGGAGCGTGTGACACCTAGCACCTACGGGAGCGTGTGACACCTAGCAACAGGAGCGTGTGACACCTAGCAACAGGAGCGTGTGACACCTAGCACCACGGGAGCGTGTGACACCTAGCATCAAAGGAGCGTGTGACACCTAGCACCACGGGAGCGTGTGACACCTAGCACCACGGGAGCGTGTGACACCTAGCAACACGGGAGCGTGTGACACCTAGCACCACGGGAGCGTGTGACACCTAGCACCACGGGAGCGTGTGACACCTAGCACCACGAGAGCGTGTGACACCTAGCAACAGGAGCGTGTGACACCTAGCACCACGGGAGCGTGTGACACCTAGCACCACGGGAGCGTGTGACACCTAGCAACAGGAGCGTGTGACACCTAGCACCACGGGAGCGTGTGACACCTAGCACCTACGGGAGCGTGTGACACCTAGCAACAGGAGCGTGTGACACCTAGCAACAGGAGCGTGTGACACCTAGCACCACGGGAGCGTGTGACACCTAGCACCACGGGAGCGTATGACACCTAGCACCACGGGAGCGTATGACACCTAGCACCACGGGAGCGTGTGACACCTAGCACCACGGGAGCGTGTGACACCTAGCACCACGGGAGCGTATGACACCTAGCATCAAAGGAGCGTATGACACCTAGCACCACGGGAGCGTATGACACCTAGCATCAAAGGAGCGTGTGACACCTAGCACCACAGGAGCGTATGACACCTTGCATCAAAGGAGCGTGTGACACCTAGCACCACGGGAGCGTATGACACCTAGCACTACGGGAGCGTATGACACCTAGCATCAAAGGAGCGTGTGACACCTAGCACCACGGGAGCGTGTGACACCTAGCACCACGGGAGCGTGTGACACCTAGCATCACAGGAGCGTATGACACCTAGCACCACGGGAGCGTATGACACCTAGCACCACGGGAGCGTGTGACACCTAGCAACACGGGAGCGTGTGACACCTAGCACCACGGGAGCGTATGACACCTAGCACCACGGGAGCGTATGACACCTAGCACCACAGGAGCGTGTGACACCTAGCACCACAGGAGCGTATGACACCTAGCACCACGGGAGCGTATGACACCTAGCATCAAAGGAGCGTATGACACCTAGCACCACGGGAGCGTATGACACCTAGCATCAAAGGAGCGTGTGACACCTAGCACCACAGGAGCGTATGACACCTAGCACCACGGGAGCGTATGACACCTAGCATCAAAGGAGCGTATGACACCTAGCACCACGGGAGCGTATGACACCTAGCATCAAAGGAGCGTGTGACACCTAGCACCACAGGAGCGTGTGACACCTAGCACCACGATCAAATTTAGGGCAGTAGTTTTCCCCAAGGCCGGATAGATGTTTTTTTCCCTCTGGTGACATGAGGTCAATACAAAATGAGGTGTAGGTCAATGACCTCACGTGATACGTGTGTGGCGACACACCGACACGAGAGCAGTGTGCTAAGACACACTGACACAGGGACCGTGAGTTGCAACACATTAGAGTGTGTCCATCCATCACGCTGCCACTCCTCCGCCACCCCACGTATTTATAACACATAATGTTGTGTATGCAACATTCCTACGTAACAGTGCTTTTATGTGGGATGGATGTGTGCAGGTGTATACTGGTTTGGGGATGTGTGAGGGTGTAGATTGGTGTAGGATGTGTGAGGGGACTGATGTGGGGGTGTGAAGATGTAGACTGGTGTGGGGTGTGTGTGGGTGTGGACTGGAGTGAGATATGTGTGTAGACTGGTGTCAGGTGTGTGAGGGTGTAGACTAGTGTGGGGTGTGTGTGGGTGTAGACTAGTGTGGGATGTGTGAGGAAGTAGAGTGGTGTGGGAATGGTGTTCATGTTTCCTTATGTCTGATGGGTGTTGATGCAGTTTTTATTGGTATACAACAATGGCACATTATGCTGGACAGAAAGGTGTAGTCTTGTGTTGTGTGGGGTATTTATTGATGATAGAGAGAGGGTAATAGAGAGAGAGAGAGAGGGGGGGGGTATACCTGTAGATTTATATTTCACGTGATTAGTTAAATATAGCAAAAACTAAATGTTGAATTTTCTACACAAATATTAGTTTCTAAAAAAACCTCTGGCGAATTCGTTCACAATGGTACATCTATATTCACCATAGAACCTAACCACACTCAACACGAACCGATCAATATCCCTGATAAGATTTGAATTGTGTGGAGTTATTGCCCTTTAATATAAGACCATAGGTTGACTGCACGCGACCGCAGACATACATCTATTTTTAACGCTTCTTCTGGGGTCATCGTATGACGTTACATATATCACCTAGACAGGGGATATCACTTTCATCTACACATCAGTATAATGTTGTCTACAGACGTACATAAAAACATGTCGTGAATATTTTACAAGGAGGGGTGATGGCACTTTTCCTTTATATGGCGCCACGTAGTAAATTATCGATTTTTCAAGACTGTCTAATCAAATCGATCTGTCTACATGGTTTCAATACAGGACCTTAAGTTTAACTAGACTTATCTGGAATGTGAGTGATGGTGCTTAGTTTATGTAGTGGTTGAAAGGGTGGTGAGTAAATGGGTGGGGTGAGTTGTTGCGTGAGTGTACATGCACGTGACTCGTGGAGAACATTCCCACTGTAGATAGTGTGACATTTAGTGTTGTCATTTGACATGTTGTATTCAGGTTTGACATGGTAGAATGTCACTGAGGTTAAAACATGGGACATCGGGTGTAGGACATCACGACGTGGGTAGAGGACACAAAGGGGTAGGACATAATGACAGGGTAGAACACAGGGGCAGGGGTAGGACACATAGACAGGTGTAGGACACAGGGGCAGGGGTAGGACACAGGGGCAGGGGTAGGACACAGGGGCAGGGGTAGGACACAGGGGCAGGGGTAGGACACAGAGACAGGGGTAGGACAGTGACAGGGGTAGGACAGTGACAGGGGTAGGACACAGGGGCAGGGGTAGGACACAGGGGCAGGGGTAGGACACAGGGGCAGGGGTAGGACACAGGGGCAGGGGTAGGACACAGGGGCAGGGGTAGGACACAGGGGCAGGGGTAGGACACAGGGGCAGGGGTAGGACACAGGGGCAGGGGTAGGACACAGAGATAGGGGTAGGACACAGAGACAGGGGTAGGACACAGGGGCAGGGGTAGGACACAGTGATAGGGGTAGGACACAGAGACAGGGGTAGGACACAGTGATAGGGGTAGGACAGTGACAGGGGTAGGACAGTGACAGGGGTAGGACAGTGACTGGGGTAGGACACAGTGATAGGGGTAGGACACAGTGATAGGGGTAGGACACAGGGGCAGGGGTAGGACACAGAGATAGGGGTAGGACACAGTGATAGGGGTAGGACACAGAGACAGGTGTAGGACACAGGGGCAGGGGTAGGACACAGGGGCAGGGGTAGGACACAGAGATAGGGGTAGGACACAGGGGCAGGGGTAGGACACAGAGATAGGGGTAGGACACAGTGATAGGGGTAGGACACAGAGACAGGTGTAGGACACAGGGGCAGGGGTAGGACACAGGGGCAGGGGTAGGACACAGAGATAGGGGTAGGACACAGAGACAGGGGTAGGACACAGAGACAGGGGTAGGACACAGTGATAGGGGTAGGACACAGAGACAGGGGTAGGACACAGTGATAGGGGTAGGACACAGGGGCAGGGGTAGGACACAGAGATAGGGGTAGGACACAGTGATAGGGGTAGGACACAGAGACAGGTGTAGGACACAGGGGCAGGGGTAGGACACAGGGGCAGGGGTAGGACACAGAGATAGGGGTAGGACACAGTGATAGGGGTAGGACACAGAGACAGGGGTAGGACACAGTGATAGGGGTAGGACAGTGACAGGGGTAGGACAGTGACAGGGGTAGGACAGTGACTGGGGTAGGACACAGTGATAGGGGTAGGACACAGTGATAGGGGTAGGACGTAGGGGCAGGGGTAGGACACAGAGATAGGGGTAGGACACAGTGATAGGGGTAGGACACAGAGACAGGTGTAGGACACAGGGGCAGGGGTAGGACACAGGGGCAGGGGTAGGACACAGAGATAGGGGTAGGACACAGAGACAGGGGTAGGACACAGGGGCAGGGGTAGGACACAGTGATAGGGGTAGGACACAGAGACAGGGGTAGGACACAGTGATAGGGGTAGGACAGTGACAGGGGTAGGACAGTGACAGGGGTAGGACAGTGACTGGGGTAGGACACAGTGATAGGGGTAGGACACAGTGATAGGGGTAGGACACAGGGGCAGGTGTAGGACACAGAGACAGGGGTAGGGGTAGGACACAGGGGCTGGTGTAGGACACAGTAGGACGCAGTGACAGGGGTAGGACACAGAGATAGGGGTAGGACACAGAGACAGGGGTAGGACAGTGACAGGGGTAGGACAGTGACAGGGGTAGGACAGTGACAGGGGTAGGACAGTGACAGGGGTAGGACATAGTGATAGGCGTAGGGCTCTCATTAGTAGTTACACAGTAGTACTCAGGAACAGGACATATGAGTAGGGTAGGACATATTATAATAGGACGTTGTGAACACCTCGAGATGTTCACGAAAACTCCAAAATATTTAAATACAATAAAAGGAGCCGCAGCCATTAAAACAATGCCGGGGGGGGGGGGGGGGTTATACGTTGTCGACCCATGATCCTGGAGCCGCACATTGCCTGGGTTGGGCTTCTAACTCTTATACCTGAATTACTGACACCCCAACACCTGAATTACTGACACCCCAACATCTGAATTACTGACACCCCAACACCTGAATTACTGACACCCCAACATCTGAATTACTGACACCCCAACACCTGAATTACTGACACCCAAACACCTGAATTACTGACACCCCAACACCTGAATTACTGACACCCCAACACCTGAATTACTGACACCCAAACACCTGAATTACTGACACCCCAACATCTGAATTATTGACACCTCAACACCTGAATTACTGACACCTTAAACATTTGAGTTATCGACACCTTAATTTTCGACACCACAACATTCGAACTATTGACGCCCCAAATACTGAATTACGAACACCCCAACACCTTAATTATTGACACCCCATAATCCAAATTACTGACACCCAAACCCCTAAATTATTGACATCCCAAACACCTACAATATTGACAACCGCACGCATACTTTATTGACACCACCGACGCTATTTCGAGATAAGGCACACTGACCCTAAAACAGACAACAACCGAATTTTCACACACTCAAATCACGCTCTAGGTTCATGGGTTACCTACTTCGTTATTGATTAACTAATTATCGATCTCTCCATTAGCCGATCAATAACGAAACCTTTGTGTGAACAAACCTAATAAAATTTGCTGACTATCCTAGTTATTGTTTTAAAAAAAAAATCTCACCACACCCCCACCATGCCCTATGTAAGCCACAGACGAATTCAACCAATCCATTGGCGTACCTGAGGTCAGGTGACCGTCACGTGCCAGTCTCCACGCGCCCCGCCTGCTGGACAGCTGGCTGTGACGTCGGCGCGGTAAGCGCTATTTTTAGATCGTCGCACAGAGTTAGGTAACGGAGTTAGGTTTTTCCCCGGGTGTGTCGCCCGGTTTAAGAATGCCGTAGGTTAACGGTATCGATTTTACACGTGGATTCTATGGCTGATTTAAAAAAAAAAAATCTAAAATAAAATGTTGCTTATTAAATAATCAGCGCGAATTTTTCATTGAATTTTCCGTTAAGTTATGGGATGTTTCCGACTTTTCAGACAAGTGCTACGTAAACAGTAGAAGGTGATTCTTTCAGACTTTTTTTCTTCAAGTGGGGGGGGGGGGGGGGGGGGAAGGGGGGGGGGGGGGGGCACTTGAAAATTTTGGGGGGCGGACTAAAATTTCCGGAGGGGGGGGGAGGGCCGGAGGGACACTGTTTATATGTTTTCTATATAAATTCAATTTCGTTCGGGGGGGGGGGGGGCAGTAGACCTACTTGGGGGGTAAGATGCCTGGAAGAAACTCTGTGGGGACAGTGTTTCTTACAGTTTTTGTGTCTGGGGGGGGGGGGGGGCGCACACTGTTGAAAGTATATCTTTTCTATGTAAATTCTATTTCGTTTGAGGGGGGGGGGGCGGAAGACAGTGTTCGGAGGAGGGGGGGGGGGTGGATGCCTGAATGAAACTCTGGGTGGGAAGGGGGCTAGAAATGTAATGTAGGACAGAGTGACAGTATATCATTTGTATTTCCCTGAGAATTAAGGTAGAAACCCGAATTAATGAACATTGGTCGGGTGGATAAAGCTTAGGGTTCGAACCCGAGGATAGATGATGCTCGACAGCTGGGGACAGCAACCCATCTAGGCGAGACAACTCGACAGCTGGGGACAGCAACCCATCTAGGCGAGACAACTCCAAAATCAAACAACTGCTGGCCTGTAGTTTGCTCTTGGATAGACAGTTACTAGAGAAGCAAATCGAAAAAGAAAAGCAGGCTGAAATCGGAGTTAACCGCCAAAATGGCGTATGGCAGGTTGACATGTAATGCTTAATTGTGTTGGAGATAATCCCAACATTACAGTTTAGAACAAAGAAGAAGAGCAAAATAAGAGTAAAGTACATTTCGTTTTTTTTCTCATTTGTTTCATTTTTGGCTAACATTAGTTGTGTCTAGACATATTTTTTTAACATTATATACACTTTAAAAAACTTGTATAGTTTTAGAGTGTAATTTAGACACGAACTTTCGACGCATTTCCTATCCGAATCAGAAGGTTTGCTTTAATGGTTGGTGGGAGGGTTGGTGAGAGGGGAGAAGGTTGGCGAGAGGGGAGAGGGTTGGCGAGAAGGTTGGAGTGGTTCTCACACTCAGACAGGGCGGGGCACGCGTAACACCACTCACACGTTTTCACGATCAGCGGTCGCACCCATAAAAAAAATTATTTGATACTTGTTAAAAAACAACTTTCCTGAGTGGGAAAGCATTGCCTACATTAAGTCGCCATCAAACTTTAAAAGCGCGTTTATCTTCTGGCTTTTACTGGCTGAAATTTACCGCTGTTTACTCATTAATATAATCTGAGAAAGGTAATATGTAAATATTTCCTCCCGTGATAAGATTCACATCCTGTCTTGCTGTTTCCATAACTCATTTCCCAGCGATAACATTGTGTTGCTCAACTGACTGCTTGTTATCTTTATAGAGGAAGTCATAACTGCTCACAAGTAAATTATATTTTCATATCCGACCCCCTCCCCCCACCTCAATAACTGCTCACAAGTAAATTATATTTTCATATCCGACCCCCTCCCCCCACATCAATAACTGCTCACAAGTAAATTATATTTTCATATCCGACCCCTCCCCTACACCCACCTTCCAGTTCCATATATTACATACCCGACTCACAAGGAAAAACATTTTTAAAAAAAGGTTAAACATCGCATCAAAATATAAAAAAATTCCACAGAGGCAGTTAGTTATAGTGCCAGATTTTTTTTTATAACTTGTATGTTATCTCGTGATGTATTGTTTATTGTCAGTCTGCCTGTTTGCCAGATAAGCTTCTCACTAATCTCACCAACCATTCCCACAACCCAAAACACGTAAACACAATATTAATAAAAACATTTTTTTTAAAGTTTATAAATTACGTAAAATGTTTATTCCAGAAAAGAAAAAAAATCTCCTGTTAAGACGAGAATTGATTCTTCCTTTCGTTTAAAAAAAAAAAAAATCTTTCCGTTATATTTTCTCACTTTGTTGACGTGCCCCACAAATGAATCTCTCACCTACTTACTTACTACCTACGTTGTGTAAAAAACTAAAGTCCGATTTTTAAAAACGTTTCGTCATGTATTGTAATGCGTCTTAAACTTTGAGTACTGCTAGGTGAATAAGGAACTCTCACGACACTTGGTCCGTCCATTGCAGATTGCGTCTTTTGAAATACAAACGAGGTCAAATGACGGACATACATTTGAAGAAACCCTAAGAGTAAAGAGGTTGGGTCTCAGCCATTGGTTGAAAAAAGAGTCGAGAATAAAAAAAAAACAAAAAAACATCGGAGTTGACACAGCAAAGAGGTGTTTCAGACAACACTGACCAAGGTCAAGGTCGATTTCGTTTCGTCTCATGCCAAATGCGGATTACAGTTTTACATCTTTTTCCATGACCTAATTTTTCTCCGAACCCACGAGAGGACCACGAGCGGTGCCATTGATCCTGGTTGGTCTGGAATTTTTTTTTTTTTTTTTAAATCCCCGATGGAACAAAGTTTGTGTTAGTAAAGTCAAACAATCAATAATGGAGTTGCATGTTTGTTGGGGATTTGGACTACTTATCTATGACACGGGCAACAACAGCAGACGACCACGAGTGTATTGCGTGGCCCGGGGCAAAGTACTCGCTTCCTTCCGCCGAGTAAACTTGGCCGATCAAATAATCCCATTCATCACAGCACGTGATAAACACGCGCGGTGAATGATCCCACTCACACTCATGCTACAATTTACTTTTCCTTTTTAAAATAACAACGCTATTGTTTGAAGGATAATGGCATTAAATCAAGAGAAAAAAAAATTCTTCAGAGCGTTTCTGAAATTTTTTCTTTCTCCCGGTAAATGGAGAAAACATATTTATTTAGCTGCGTTATTATAAGCGGCAAAAGTTGAATAACCCCTCTGCCAATATGCGGGTATGAGATACTGACACAGGTAAAACAAAAGGAAAGGTAAATTACCATTGCGAAGACAAAACGTGGCTCTAGGTACATGAGGTAACTTTTACCGTTTTACTTTAAGGGTACTGGGCAGATGAAGTAGAGTTCACTTGTTATTTTTTTTTTTACTAAGCCACCTGAATAGATACGATATCTGGTGTAAAAATGTATCTATTTCATCGGGCAATTTTTGTGTAAATCTTGCGGGCAATGTTTCCTCTAAGAAGCGCGGCTGCGCAGTACTTTTGAACTGCCGCGCATTCATTTTGTAAATTGAGGGGGGGGGGGGTGGACACTGGTAAATGTGTATATTTTCCTTATAAATTATATTTCGTTGGGGGGGGGGGGGGGGGTAGGCGTTCTTCGTGGAGGGGGGGGGGCGAACTTATGCCTGAAAGAAACTCTGGTTGAGAGGGTTAGGTTTAGATTTTAAAGTTTGATACGCCAACTCTTAGTAATAGGATTATTGATGATCAAATAACTTTGATGAACGGTCTATTCAGCGTGGTAGATCAAACTTCCCTGAACATTCACCCCAACACAGTTCATCAAAACTGATGCAATCATTCTCACACCCAACACAGAAACTCCGTTCACCAAGACTGACGCACTGATTGTTTACAATGTTCTACTTCTAGAACCCGAGTATCTGGGTCAGATCGGGGAAGATTTCATCATCCTGTGGTTACCTGGGCCACTGGGTGAGGGGCCACTGGGCCAGGGGCCACACAACACGGAAACTCAGCCTGGACACCACGTGACCTCGAGCTATTGGTTGAATAGGTCACTGAGATCACAGATACGGCCATCAGATAACGAAGCCAATCAGAGATGTGACGTTAAGTTAATATATTTCTATGGCGTGTTGAGCATTAGTTAATTATTATTTGAAAAAATCAATATTTTTACTATTAAAAAAGACATTTAACTTTTCTTCTTAATACTTTGCTGTTATAGATAGAATCAGTATTTAAAATGGTAATGGAATACTAGAAACGTGTTTACTTAGCCACAGTTGCCTGCTCTTGTGTGGATTCTTCTTTATCCGAACTTTTCGACCGGCTTTTTAATGTCCTCAACCTTTTCCTAAACCGGTTGTCCGTGTTTTGGTAGTACATTTAGCCGTAATGTGCCGGCTTTTAAAATGGCCTCAACGTTTTCCCAACCCGGTTGTCCATAAATGTAATGTTGGTTCATCATCATCATCATCATTTCCCGGTGGTGTCCAAAGACACATGGGGCAGATGAAGTAGAGTTCATCTGCTTCAGAGACCTCGGCATATGAAGGGATAGTGTGGTCAGCACGATGCCTTTGTTTACCTAACTTGAGACTCCCTGGTTAGCAGTCAAGCGCTCTACCGCTAGGCCACCATCATGTTAGTTCATAGACTTCTTAAAATTGTAAAAAAAATTGACCAAAAAAATAATTTCTATTACATCAGTGATTCCTATCTAGACTGCCATTGTCATTTGTGATTTGCTTTAAATAATAAGTAAAGATATTTTTTATTGATTCAATTTAAATATCAGTTGTCAAAATTATTGAAATACTAATAACGAGGGCGTACTTTTCCTAAGTTCTAAAATTAGCGCAAGGGCGTTTATATTTGAATGTACTAAGCTGTGGAATAAAAAGAAAAAATAAAGCAAGCAACGCCATCTAAAACCAGCACGGTTACTGGTCAGTGGATGTGTAGAAGTCGTGTAGTTACAGGCAAGTTACAGTCAGTAGACACGTGCATGTCGTGAGTACTGGAACCGTCGACTGCAGGGTTCTCATGCAAAGGTCGATCTGCGAGATAATTAGTTTTCTTCGTCAAAAACAAGGGTTATCCCTTAAATTGGATAGTCCAATTAGAATCACTAATTAAACATTTATGGTGACGTTCTTTTTTGATTGTGTTGATTGAGTATTTTCCTTAATCTTTAGTTGATAGTTTGTACCCCTATATATCCACCTTCTATACATACATCCCTATATACCCACCTTCTATAAATCCACCCCCTCTATACCTACCTCCTACATACCGTGACCCCTTATATCCCGACCCCTCAATACCCACCTCCTGTTTTGTCCACCCTATACATCGACCTTCTATATACCCACCTCCTACATACAAAACCCTATATACCCACCCTCACACCCTCTTCCGTCCAGTACCCATCAGAAAGTACACAATGTCAATCAAGCTTAATACGTGGATCTGAACCAAAAAAATCTCAGTGCACTAGACGCATGCTCTGTCTCTCGACCACGACTCTCAACTTCCTGAATTGACGATGTTAAAAGAAAACAACACGGTGTTAAAATAAAACGCTGAATTTAATCCTAAGATTGACGTTACTGCGAATAGTTAAAGTGCAATTAAGGCCTAGTAATTAAATGTACTACAGCTTGAAACTCCCACGTGAGAAAGTGCACGGTCTTACAACCGGGATTTATTTTCATTCTAAATGACGGCTATTTGTCCGGGATTTCTTTTTATTCTAAGTGACGGCTATTTGTCCGGGATTTCTTTTTATTCTAAGTGACGGCTATTTGTCCGGGATTTCTTTTTATTCTAAGTGACGGCTATTTGTCCGGGATTTCTTTTTATTCTAAGTGACGGCTATTTGTCCGGGATTTCTTTTTATTCTAAGTGACGGCTATTTGTCCGGGATTTCTTTTTATTCTAAGTGACGGCTATTTGTCCGGGATTTCTTTTTATTCTAAGTGACGGCTATTTGTCCGGGATTTCTTTTTATTCTAAGTGACGGCTATTTGTCCGGGATTTCTTTTTATTCTAAGTGACGGCTATTTGTCCGGGATTTCTTTTTATTCTAAGTGACGGCTATTTGTCCGGGATTTCTTTTTATTCTAAGTGACGGCTATTTGTCCGGGATTTCTTTTTATTCTAAGTGACGGCTATTTGTCCGGGATTTCTTTTTATTCTAAGTGACGGCTATTTGTCCGGGATTTCTTTTTATTCTAAGTGACGGCTATTTGTCCGGGATTTCTTTTTATTCTAAGTGACGGCTATTTGTCCGGGATTTCTTTTTATTCTAAGTGACGGCTATTTATCCGCGAGTTCTTTTTATTCTAAGTGACGGCTATTTGTCCGGGATTTCTTTTTATTCTAAGTGACGGCTATTTATCCGCGAGTTCTTTTTATTCTAAATGACGGCTATTTGTCCGGGATTTCTTTTTATTCTAAGTGACGGCTATTTGTCCGGGATTTCTTTTTATTCTAAGTGACGGCTATTTGTCCGGGATTTCTTTTTATTCTAAGTGACGGCTATTTGTCCGGGATTTCTTTTTATTCTAAGTGACGGCTATTTGTCCGGGATTTCTTTTTATTCTAAGTGACGGCTATTTGTCCGGGATTTCTTTTTATTCTAAGTGACGGCTATTTGTCCGGGATTTCTTTTTATTCTAAATGACGGCTATTTGTCCGGGATTTCTTTTTATTCTAAGTGACGGCTATTTGTCCGGGATTTCTTTTTATTCTAAGTGACGGCTATTTGTCCGGGATTTATTTTTATTCTAAATGACGGCTATTTGTCCGGGATTTCTTTTTATTCTAAGTGACGGCTATTTGTCCGGGATTTCTTTTTATTCTAAGTGACGGCTATTTGTCCGGGATTTCTTTTTATTCTAATTGACGGCTGTTTGTCCGGGATTTCTTTTTATTCTAAGTGACGGATATATAAGTAACGGCTATTGTTTGGGCCTTTATTTTCCGTCTAAGTGACGGCTAATTATCCGGTTTTTAGCTATTTATCCGGGGTTTTATTTTCTCCAAGTGACAGTTATGTATCCGGGATTTTATTTTCCGCCCTATTGACGTTTGTTTATCCGGGATCATGTTCTGCGGTATGTTAGTGTGGTCGGTTACACTAGAGGAGCGGTTGAGCGCCCACTTGACATCTCAGAAACTTCCGGGTTCGAATCTAGGCCAGACGAATGGATTTTGTTTAGTACCGACAGCAAGGGGGCGTGGTATCAAATTCGACACATCCTACATACATTCACATATATATGTGTATATGCTTATTATATATAGACTTGCATATATTTAAATAAACTTATATATTATGAAGCTTACTAAAAAATGTGTTAAAATTCGCTAACTCCATGTATATCAAAGAGGAGGGTTAAAAAACCAGACCAGGACCAATCATAGGAACACAGGTCAATGTGTTTTTAACAAGTGATCTCATTTTAACCTAGATATCAGAATGTGGATTGCGGGCACGTGATAAAAAAAAATTCGTTACACCTTTCACAAAGCAATGAACTCGATAAGGAAGACTTTACCGAATCGAACAGGAAGTAAGAATCAACCAATCACTGACTAGCAATACTTTGACAGTAGTCGCTTTATAAAAAAAATATCCTTTTCACGGTCTAACAGTTTTAGTAGAAACATGTTTTTGCTTGTAGAATTTGAGTTCCGCCCAAAATTGTATTAAAAGAACGCAACAGGGGCGGTAACACCTGGTCATGAGTTATACGAGTGCACCCGGAACATGAAAATCTGTGGCGTTGTGTGCGAAAATAGTTGGATTAATTTTTTAACACCCACGCAGTCCACCCCCGCATAACCAGATGTGACAGTCAGAAAGGAAATTATTTTAAAAAATATTCTTGAATCTTGTGATCTTTTGTGGATTATTTGAAACTTGATGCAGCTTATTTCACGCAAACACGTGCACACACCACGCGTGCACATACACACACATACACACACACGCATACAAACAGGTATATGTATAAAGTAAACAGGTACACAACAAAGTCTTGTGCGGGGAAGGGAGATTATTATCATGAGTAATTCGGTCAACCGTCATCGAACACAGCTTGATTAATAAAAAAAAAAAAGGTATTATTAGGTTAATGTAGCAGGTGGAATTCGGCAGTGCTTATTTCGGCGAACAATAGAGAAAATAAGCAACGTGGATAAATAAGCAAAGTGTTTATTTCAAGGACAGGATGGGAGAGGATATAAGCACCTGGCGTATTTCAGCCCTTAAAATAAGTTGTAAAAAATATATTAAATAAAACAAAACCCTCGTTAAAATTCTAAAAATATTTATGCCTATAAATAGAAGATGAATGTAGCGACAGGATATGAACACGTTGCCTATTTCCTCTGTCGTTGGCGTGTGTAAGCACTTCCGGGGAATCAAGTCGGTGACAGCAAGGTAAAAATAGCCAGCTAAAAATAGCAACACAAAATGTAGCAATTTTCCCGTACCATAATAAAATAGTGCTTAAACAACATGGTCATGACTGAGCTGCCTAGCCACAACAACATGGCCATGATTGAGCTGCCTAGCCAACTCAACATGGCCATGATTGAGCTGCCTAGCCAACTCAACATGGCCATGATTGAGCTGCCTAGCCAACTCAACATGGCCATGACTGAGCTACCTAGCAACAACATGGCCATGACTGAGCTGCCTAGAAACAACACGGCCATGACTGAGCTCCCTAGCCAAGACAACACGGCCATGACTGAGCTACCTAGCCAAGACAACACGGCCATGACTGAGCTACCTAGCCAAGACAACATGGCCATGACTGAGCTTAAGTTCCAGCCGACACACCAGTAATGATAGATCTCCCATAAGTCTCAGACCACGTGACCGTGTTTCAAACTCGCAGAGACGGCGTTCAACATGGAATCAATGGGACTAAGTCTGGAAGGTGAGAGGCACCAAGTGCACCTGATCTTGCTTCTATCTGTTGGCCGAGACCTTAGTCCTACACCCCATGAGAGGCACAAAGTGCACCTGACCTTGCTTGTATCTGTTGGCCGAGACCTTAGTTCTACACTCCATGAGAGGCACAAAGTGCACCTGACCTTGCTTGTATCTGTTGGCCGAGACCTTAGTTCTACACTCCATGAGAGGCACAAAGTGCACCTGACCTTGCTTGTATCTGTTGGCCGAGACCTTAGTTCTACACTCCATGAGAGGCACAAAGTGCACCTGACCTTGCTTGTATCTGTTGGCCGAGACCTTAGTTCTACACCCCAAGACGGGGCGGTGATTAGAAAAGGTGATAAGTTCCTTGATTGCATCTCTCTAACAGACTGTTTAATTAAAGTTGATTAAAAATATAATTAAATTAAGACGCTCGCGTTTGGAAGCTTACTCGCGAGCACGTGTTTTTTTTTTTTAGTCATGCGCAGTAAGAGTGGATGTCATAAACGGTAACAAATCTTGCTAGGGTTGGCTAGTACTTTCATTCAGCAGTGCCTGTTATCAATAATCGCATGCACATAATTACTTTTCATAATATGCACTCTCACAAGTTAGGAGCGTGTGCGCTATAGAAATGAGTTTAAGGGTTGAGATTTGTTTAAAACTAACTTATATTAGGGGTTGTGGCTCAATTTCTTCCGTTAATAAGTATTTAGGCAAATTGTCTTTCGTATATTACGGTGAAGGTTGAATAAAAGCTTGGATACTATTTACATTCTTGTATTTCGTTAGATTGTATAATAAGAAAAGAAAATTTACAATTACGGTATTTTTAAATTATTTTTTTTTTGCAAATTAAAACAAAAAGTCACTGATAGACTGGCGTTAATTGCTTATATCAGCTGTAGTGGAAACAACTAGCTAAAGCGGAAGCTATAGCCGAAGCAATACAGGGACATCTAACTAAAACTGAAGCTACACATGAACAACTAGCTAAAGCTCAAGCTATACAGGAGCAGCTAGCTGAAACAATACAGGAACATCTAACTAAAACTGAAGCTATAGATGAACAACTAGCTAAAGCTCAAGCTATACAGGAGCAGCTAGCTGAAGCTGAAGCTCTATATGAACAGCTAGCTGAAACAATACAGGAACATCTAACTAAACTGAAGCTATACATGAACATCTAGTTAAAACTGAAGCTATACAGTATCAGCTAAATTGTAGCTGGGCCCTACAGCTGTGTACTTCAAACAGCTGGAGGGAGCCCAGCTAAACATCACAGCCTCCTTTAGTCTAGAAATGGAATCCAGATTTGAAGCTTGATCGGATTTAAAGCTAAGACCACGAGATCCAAACCCTAATCCTTACCCTTCACGTGGTATTTGCTTTGTCTCAGCAACCAGAATAATTCCAATGTAAATCACTTTTTTTTCCTTAGCTGCCTGGGAGCGAAGATCGCCCTAAAAATAAATTTAAAAAAAAAAAAAAACATGAAACGGTCGTTTAAATTATGAGAGGCTTACCTGCGAAAGTGCAATGTTGATTTCCAAAAGGAAAGCTATTTCAAGTAGTTGTTTTTTTCTCTCTACTTTCAAATTAATTGATGAATTGGGGTTTGATTGTGGGTAAAATACAGTTCACGGACATGCTTAATTACTTTCTGTATTTGTAATTACTGTCTCCATTTGTCTTACTTTCTATATTTGTAATGAACTTTCTATATTTGTAATGAACTTGCTATATTTGTAATGAACTTGCTATATTTGTAATGAACTTGATACATTTGTAATGAACTTGCTATATTTGTAATGAACTTGCTATATTTGTAATGAACTTGCTATATTTGTAATGAACTTGCTATATTTGTAATGAACTTGCTATATTTGTAATGAACTTGCTATATTTGTAATGAACTTGCTATATTTGTAATGAACTTGCTATATTTGTAATGAACTTGCTATATTTGTAATGAACTTGCTATATTTGTAATGAACTTGCTATATTTGTAATGAACTTGCTATATTTGTAATGAACTTGCTATATTTGTAATGAACTTGCTATATTTGTAATGAACTTGCTATATTTGTAATGAACTTGCTATATTTGTAATGAACTTGCTATATTTGTAATGAACTTGCTATATTTGTAATGAACTTGCTATATTTGTAATGAACTTGCTATATTTGTAATGAACTTGCTATATTTGTAATGAACTTGCTATATTTGTAATGAACTTGCTATATTTGTAATGAACTTGATACATTTGTAATGAACTTGCTATATGTGTAATGAACTTTCTATATTTGTAATGAACTTGCTATATTTGTATTGAACTTGCTATATTTGTAATGAACTTGCTATATTTGTAATGAACTTGCTATATTTGTAATGAACTTGCTATATTTGTAATGAACTTGCTATATTTGTAATGAACTTGCTATATTTGTAATGAACTTGCTATATTTGTAATGAACTTGCTATATTTGTAATGAACTTGCTATATTTGTAATGAACTTGCTATATTTGTAATGAACTTGCTATATTTGTAATGAACTTGCTATATTTGTAATGAACTTGCTATATTTGTAATGAACTTGATACATTTGTAATGAACTTGCTATATGTGTAATGAACTTTCTATATTTGTAATGAACTTGCTATATTTGTATTGAACTTGCTATATTTGTAATGAACTTGCTATATTTGTAATGAACTTGCTATATTTGTAATGAACTTGCTATATTTGTAATGAACTTGCTATATTTGTAATGAACTTGCTATATTTGTAATGAACTTGCTATATTTGTAATGAACTTGCTATATTTGTAATGAACTTGCTATATTTGTAATGAACTTGCTATATTTGTAATGAACTTGCTATATTTGTAATGAACTTGCTATATTTGTAATGAACTTGCTATATTTGTAATGAACTTGCTATATTTGTAATGAACTTGCTATATTTGTAATGAACTTGCTATATTTGTAATGAACTTGCTATATTTGTAATGAACTTGCTATATTTGTAATGAACTTGCTATATTTGTAATGAACTTGCTATATTTGTAATGAACTTGCTATATTTGTAATGAACTTGCTATATTTGTAATGAACTTGCTATATTTGTAATGAACTTGCTATATTTGTAATGAACTTGCTATATTTGTAATGAACTTGCTATATTTGTAATGAACTTGCTATATTTGTAATGAACTTGCTATATTTGTAATGAACTTGCTATATTTGCAATGAACTTGCTATATGTGTAATGAACTTGCTATATTTGTAATGAACTTGCTATATTTGTAATGAACAAATTGCTATATTTATAATGAACTTGCTATATTTGTATTGAACTTGCTATATTTGTATTTTATTTCTCTTTTATTTATGATCATCGTTTCCAATGCGTGCCAAGGCCACACGGGGAAGGTCAAGTAGAGTCCATCTGTTTCAGAGACACCTCGGCATATGAAGGGATGGTGTGGTCAGCCCTATTCCCAACCACCTCTTTCTCCCCAAGCTTGATCGAGTACCAACAATACGTGCATGTAGTAGACATTGACGATAACAATCAATTTCACCTTTAGCGCCAGGTTTTTTTTTTTAAAGTTCAGACTAAGACTAGACTAACGTTAAAGTATCGTTATCAGCTAAATCGCGTCAAACGAGACAATATAGGTATGGCTAATAAACGAGTACAAAAATACTTATTACGTCATATTGGAACCTCGGAAGTTCTCTAATTACACTATGCTTATCACTTCCTACCTAAAAAAACAACAACAACAACACCGAACGAACAAGTAACATACAAACATCTTTTCCTAGCGCTTTTCCACCGTTGTCATACGTTCGACATAATGCGAAATAACTCCACCAAATTAGCAGGCAAGCCGAGCAACTTTCAAGTTTCTAATTATCCTCTTGTTGTCGCGTAGGCCCCTCTTCCCCACCCCACGACCCCATCCACCGACCCCACCCACCGACCCCCACTTTCCAAAGACGCGGTCTCTAACAGAAATAATTTAGTAATGTATTGCACCTTACTAAGAGTACAAGTTTGAAAAAAAAAACACGGCCTTCAAAATAAAAGGACAAAATTACACAAACAACGCACGCGGTAATAGATTTATAGCCTGTAGGGTGCTAATATACAAGGCAGTGTTTGTGGACAATAAACCACGATGTTTGAAGAGTAGATTAACTTTCTGTTTTCAATAGACCAGGTTTTAGATTTAAAGAGATTGTAATAGCGTATATAACCACTTGATAGAGTGAGTTGAACAGAGAATTGGAAGAAATAACATTGAACTAAATCATATCAAAAGTACAGTTGATTCAGAGGGTGAATACTTGAACTTTTATAGTGAGTAATGCAGCCTTTCTGTCATGTTGGTGAATAGATAGATGAAGTAGAGTTTTTCTGTTTCTTTCATCTCGACGTTTGTAGATACAGATCAGACGCCTATTTGTTGGTTCACATAGGTCAAGGTCAAGGTTCCTACTACGGGGAAAAAGCTAAAGTGCATCATGTATTTTGTGAGCGCGCTGTACTTATAGTCATATATTAGTGATGATCGTATTTTACAAAATGACTGCGCGGCAGGCTCGTAACTACTGCTCGGCCGCACAACCACTCAGCCTAGAGTGGGGTGGGGGGGGGGGGGAAGACAGTGTTCAAAGGTCCCTATTGACTGAGTTGATTCAGGGACATACTACATACATTCACTGGAACCGAACTCGTGACTTTCGGGTTTGCTGTTTAGTGCTCTATCCCTCGACCACAGCATCCTCGACCCACCTTCTATAAATCCACCCCCTCTATACCTACCTCCTACATACCGTGACCCCTTATATCCCGACCCCTCAATACCCACCTCCTGTTTTGTCCACCCTATACATCGACCTTCTATATACCCACCTCCTACATACAAAACCCTATATACCCACCCTCACACCCTCTTCCGTCCAGTACCCATCAGAAAGTACACAATGTCAATCAAGCTTAATACGTGGATCTGAACCAAAAAAATCTCAGTGCACTAGACGCATGCTCTGTCTCTCGACCACGACTCTCAACTTCCTGAATTGACGATGTTAAAAGAAAACAACACGGTGTTAAAATAAAACGCTGAATTTAATCCTAAGATTGACGTTACTGCGAATAGTTAAAGTGCAATTAAGGCCTAGTAATTAAATGTACTACAGCTTGAAACTCCCACGTGAGAAAGTGCACGGTCTTACAACCGGGATTTATTTTCATTCTAAATGACGGCTATTTGTCCGGGATTTCTTTTTATTCTAAGTGACGGCTATTTGTCCGGGATTTCTTTTTATTCTAAGTGACGGCTATTTGTCCGGGATTTCTTTTTATTCTAAGTGACGGCTATTTGTCCGGGATTTCTTTTTATTCTAAGTGACGGCTATTTGTCCGGGATTTCTTTTTATTCTAAGTGACGGCTATTTGTCCGGGATTTCTTTTTATTCTAAGTGACGGCTATTTGTCCGGGATTTCTTTTTATTCTAAGTGACGGCTATTTGTCCGGGATTTCTTTTTATTCTAAGTGACGGCTATTTGTCCGGGATTTCTTTTTATTCTAAGTGACGGCTATTTGTCCGGGATTTCTTTTTATTCTAAGTGACGGCTATTTGTCCGGGATTTCTTTTTATTCTAAGTGACGGCTATTTGTCCGGGATTTCTTTTTATTCTAAGTGACGGCTATTTGTCCGGGATTTCTTTTTATTCTAAGTGACGGCTATTTGTCCGGGATTTCTTTTTATTCTAAGTGACGGCTATTTGTCCGGGATTTCTTTTTATTCTAAGTGACGGCTATTTGTCCGGGATTTCTTTTTATTCTAAGTGACGGCTATTTGTCCGGGATTTCTTTTTATTCTAAGTGACGGCTATTTATCCGCGAGTTCTTTTTATTCTAAGTGACGGCTATTTGTCCGGGATTTCTTTTTATTCTAAGTGACGGCTATTTATCCGCGAGTTCTTTTTATTCTAAATGACGGCTATTTGTCCGGGATTTCTTTTTATTCTAAGTGACGGCTATTTGTCCGGGATTTCTTTTTATTCTAAGTGACGGCTATTTGTCCGGGATTTCTTTTTATTCTAAGTGACGGCTATTTGTCCGGGATTTCTTTTTATTCTAAGTGACGGCTATTTGTCCGGGATTTCTTTTTATTCTAAGTGACGGCTATTTGTCCGGGATTTCTTTTTATTCTAAGTGACGGCTATTTGTCCGGGATTTCTTTTTATTCTAAATGACGGCTATTTGTCCGGGATTTCTTTTTATTCTAAGTGACGGCTATTTGTCCGGGATTTCTTTTTATTCTAAGTGACGGCTATTTGTCCGGGATTTATTTTTATTCTAAATGACGGCTATTTGTCCGGGATTTCTTTTTATTCTAAGTGACGGCTATTTGTCCGGGATTTCTTTTTATTCTAAGTGACGGCTATTTGTCCGGGATTTCTTTTTATTCTAATTGACGGCTGTTTGTCCGGGATTTCTTTTTATTCTAAGTGACGGATATATAAGTAACGGCTATTGTTTGGGCCTTTATTTTCCGTCTAAGTGACGGCTAATTATCCGGTTTTTAGCTATTTATCCGGGGTTTTATTTTCTCCAAGTGACAGTTATGTATCCGGGATTTTATTTTCCGCCCTATTGACGTTTGTTTATCCGGGATCATGTTCTGCGGTATGTTAGTGTGGTCGGTTACACTAGAGGAGCGGTTGAGCGCCCACTTGACATCTCAGAAACTTCCGGGTTCGAATCTAGGCCAGACGAATGGATTTTGTTTAGTACCGACAGCAAGGGGGCGTGGTATCAAATTCGACACATCCTACATACATTCACATATATATGTGTATATGCTTATTATATATAGACTTGCATATATTTAAATAAACTTATATATTATGAAGCTTACTAAAAAATGTGTTAAAATTCGCTAACTCCATGTATATCAAAGAGGAGGGTTAAAAAACCAGACCAGGACCAATCATAGGAACACAGGTCAATGTGTTTTTAACAAGTGATCTCATTTTAACCTAGATATCAGAATGTGGATTGCGGGCACGTGATAAAAAAAAATTCGTTACACCTTTCACAAAGCAATGAACTCGATAAGGAAGACTTTACCGAATCGAACAGGAAGTAAGAATCAACCAATCACTGACTAGCAATACTTTGACAGTAGTCGCTTTATAAAAAAAATATCCTTTTCACGGTCTAACAGTTTTAGTAGAAACATGTTTTTGCTTGTAGAATTTGAGTTCCGCCCAAAATTGTATTAAAAGAACGCAACAGGGGCGGTAACACCTGGTCATGAGTTATACGAGTGCACCCGGAACATGAAAATCTGTGGCGTTGTGTGCGAAAATAGTTGGATTAATTTTTTAACACCCACGCAGTCCACCCCCGCATAACCAGATGTGACAGTCAGAAAGGAAATTATTTTAAAAAATATTCTTGAATCTTGTGATCTTTTGTGGATTATTTGAAACTTGATGCAGCTTATTTCACGCAAACACGTGCACACACCACGCGTGCACATACACACACATACACACACACGCATACAAACAGGTATATGTATAAAGTAAACAGGTACACAACAAAGTCTTGTGCGGGGAAGGGAGATTATTATCATGAGTAATTCGGTCAACCGTCATCGAACACAGCTTGATTAATAAAAAAAAAAAAGGTATTATTAGGTTAATGTAGCAGGTGGAATTCGGCAGTGCTTATTTCGGCGAACAATAGAGAAAATAAGCAACGTGGATAAATAAGCAAAGTGTTTATTTCAAGGACAGGATGGGAGAGGATATAAGCACCTGGCGTATTTCAGCCCTTAAAATAAGTTGTAAAAAATATATTAAATAAAACAAAACCCTCGTTAAAATTCTAAAAATATTTATGCCTATAAATAGAAGATGAATGTAGCGACAGGATATGAACACGTTGCCTATTTCCTCTGTCGTTGGCGTGTGTAAGCACTTCCGGGGAATCAAGTCGGTGACAGCAAGGTAAAAATAGCCAGCTAAAAATAGCAACACAAAATGTAGCAATTTTCCCGTACCATAATAAAATAGTGCTTAAACAACATGGTCATGACTGAGCTGCCTAGCCACAACAACATGGCCATGATTGAGCTGCCTAGCCAACTCAACATGGCCATGATTGAGCTGCCTAGCCAACTCAACATGGCCATGATTGAGCTGCCTAGCCAACTCAACATGGCCATGATTGAGCTGCCTAGCCAACTCAACATGGCCATGATTGAGCTGCCTAGCCAACTCAACATGGCCATGACTGAGCTACCTAGCAACAACATGGCCATGACTGAGCTGCCTAGAAACAACACGGCCATGACTGAGCTCCCTAGCCAAGACAACACGGCCATGACTGAGCTACCTAGCCAAGACAACACGGCCATGACTGAGCTACCTAGCCAAGACAACATGGCCATGACTGAGCTTAAGTTCCAGCCGACACACCAGTAATGATAGATCTCCCATAAGTCTCAGACCACGTGACCGTGTTTCAAACTCGCAGAGACGGCGTTCAACATGGAATCAATGGGACTAAGTCTGGAAGGTGAGAGGCACCAAGTGCACCTGATCTTGCTTCTATCTGTTGGCCGAGACCTTAGTCCTACACCCCATGAGAGGCACAAAGTGCACCTGACCTTGCTTGTATCTGTTGGCCGAGACCTTAGTTCTACACTCCATGAGAGGCACAAAGTGCACCTGACCTTGCTTGTATCTGTTGGCCGAGACCTTAGTTCTACACTCCATGAGAGGCACAAAGTGCACCTGACCTTGCTTGTATCTGTTGGCCGAGACCTTAGTTCTACACTCCATGAGAGGCACAAAGTGCACCTGACCTTGCTTGTATCTGTTGGCCGAGACCTTAGTTCTACACCCCAAGACGGGGCGGTGATTAGAAAAGGTGATAAGTTCCTTGATTGCATCTCTCTAACAGACTGTTTAATTAAAGTTGATTAAAAATATAATTAAATTAAGACGCTCGCGTTTGGAAGCTTACTCGCGAGCACGTGTTTTTTTTTTTTAGTCATGCGCAGTAAGAGTGGATGTCATAAACGGTAACAAATCTTGCTAGGGTTGGCTAGTACTTTCATTCAGCAGTGCCTGTTATCAATAATCGCATGCACATAATTACTTTTCATAATATGCACTCTCACAAGTTAGGAGCGTGTGCGCTATAGAAATGAGTTTAAGGGTTGAGATTTGTTTAAAACTAACTTATATTAGGGGTTGTGGCTCAATTTCTTCCGTTAATAAGTATTTAGGCAAATTGTCTTTCGTATATTACGGTGAAGGTTGAATAAAAGCTTGGATACTATTTACATTCTTGTATTTCGTTAGATTGTATAATAAGAAAAGAAAATTTACAATTACGGTATTTTTAAATTATTTTTTTTTTGCAAATTAAAACAAAAAGTCACTGATAGACTGGCGTTAATTGCTTATATCAGCTGTAGTGGAAACAACTAGCTAAAGCGGAAGCTATAGCCGAAGCAATACAGGGACATCTAACTAAAACTGAAGCTACACATGAACAACTAGCTAAAGCTCAAGCTATACAGGAGCAGCTAGCTGAAACAATACAGGAACATCTAACTAAAACTGAAGCTATAGATGAACAACTAGCTAAAGCTCAAGCTATACAGGAGCAGCTAGCTGAAGCTGAAGCTCTATATGAACAGCTAGCTGAAACAATACAGGAACATCTAACTAAACTGAAGCTATACATGAACATCTAGTTAAAACTGAAGCTATACAGTATCAGCTAAATTGTAGCTGGGCCCTACAGCTGTGTACTTCAAACAGCTGGAGGGAGCCCAGCTAAACATCACAGCCTCCTTTAGTCTAGAAATGGAATCCAGATTTGAAGCTTGATCGGATTTAAAGCTAAGACCACGAGATCCAAACCCTAATCCTTACCCTTCACGTAGTATTTGCTTTGTCTCAGCAACCAGAATAATTCCAATGTAAATCACTTTTTTTTCCTTAGCTGCCTGGGAGCGAAGATCGCCCTAAAAATAAATTTAAAAAAAAAAAAAAACATGAAACGGTCGTTTAAATTATGAGAGGCTTACCTGCGAAAGTGCAATGTTGATTTCCAAAAGGAAAGCTATTTCAAGTAGTTGTTTTTTTCTCTCTACTTTCAAATTAATTGATGAATTGGGGTTTGATTGTGGGTAAAATACAGTTCACGGACATGCTTAATTACTTTCTGTATTTGTAATTACTGTCTCCATTTGTCTTACTTTCTATATTTGTAATGAACTTTCTATATTTGTAATGAACTTGCTATATTTGTAATGAACTTGCTATATTTGTAATGAACTTGATACATTTGTAATGAACTTGCTATATTTGTAATGAACTTGCTATATTTGTAATGAACTTGCTATATTTGTAATGAACTTGCTATATTTGTAATGAACTTGCTATATTTGTAATGAACTTGCTATATTTGTAATGAACTTGCTATATTTGTAATGAACTTGCTATATTTGTAATGAACTTGCTATATTTGTAATGAACTTGCTATATTTGTAATGAACTTGCTATATTTGTAATGAACTTGCTATATTTGTAATGAACTTGCTATATTTGTAATGAACTTGCTATATTTGTAATGAACTTGCTATATTTGTAATGAACTTGCTATATTTGTAATGAACTTGCTATATTTGTAATGAACTTGCTATATTTGTAATGAACTTGCTATATTTGTAATGAACTTGCTATATTTGTAATGAACTTGCTATATTTGTAATGAACTTGCTATATTTGTAATGAACTTGCTATATTTGTAATGAACTTGATACATTTGTAATGAACTTTCTATATTTGTAATGAACTTGCTATATTTGCAATGAACTTGCTATATTTGTAATGAACTTGCTATATTTGTAATGAACTTGCTATATTTGTAATGAACTTGATACATTTGTAATGAACTTGCTATATGTGTAATGAACTTTCTATATTTGTAATGAACTTGCTATATTTGTATTGAACTTGCTATATTTGTAATGAACTTGCTATATTTGTAATGAACTTGCTATATTTGCAATGAACTTGCTATATTTGTAATGAACTTGCTATATTTGTAATGAACTTGCTATATTTGTAATGAACTTGATACATTTGTAATGAACTTGCTATATGTGTAATGAACTTTCTATATTTGTAATGAACTTGCTATATTTGTATTGAACTTGCTATATTTGTAATGAACTTGCTATATTTGTAATGAACTTGCTATATTTGTAATGAACTTGCTATATTTGTAATGAACTTGCTATATTTGTAATGAACTTGCTATATTTGTAATGAACTTGCTATATTTGTAATGAACTTGCTATATTTGTAATGAACTTGCTATATTTGTAATGAACTTGCTATATTTGTAATGAACTTGCTATATTTGTAATGAACTTGCTATATTTGTAATGAACTTGCTATATTTGTAATGAACTTGCTATATTTGTAATGAACTTGCTATATTTGTAATGAACTTGCTATATTTGTAATGAACTTGCTATATTTGTAATGAACTTGCTATATTTGTAATGAACTTGCTATATTTGTAATGAACTTGCTATATTTGTAATGAACTTGCTATATTTGTAATGAACTTGCTATATTTGTAATGAACTTGCTATATTTGTAATGAACTTGCTATATTTGTAATGAACTTGCTATATTTGTAATGAACTTGCTATATTTGTAATGAACTTGCTATATTTGCAATGAACTTGCTATATGTGTAATGAACTTGCTATATTTGTAATGAACTTGCTATATTTGTAATGAACAAATTGCTATATTTATAATGAACTTGCTATATTTGTATTGAACTTGCTATATTTGTATTTTATTTCTCTTTTATTTATGATCATCGTTTCCAATGCGTGCCAAGGCCACACGGGGAAGGTCAAGTAGAGTCCATCTGTTTCAGAGACACCTCGGCATATGAAGGGATGGTGTGGTCAGCCCTATTCCCAACCACCTCTTTCTCCCCAAGCTTGATCGAGTACCAACAATACGTGCATGTAGTAGACATTGACGATAACAATCAATTTCACCTTTAGCGCCAGGTTTTTTTTTTTAAAGTTCAGACTAAGACTAGACTAACGTTAAAGTATCGTTATCAGCTAAATCGCGTCAAACGAGACAATATAGGTATGGCTAATAAACGAGTACAAAAATACTTATTACGTCATATTGGAACCTCGGAAGTTCTCTAATTACACTATGCTTATCACTTCCTACCTAAAAAAACAACAACAACAACACCGAACGAACAAGTAACATACAAACATCTTTTCCTAGCGCTTTTCCACCGTTGTCATACGTTCGACATAATGCGAAATAACTCCACCAAATTAGCAGGCAAGCCGAGCAACTTTCAAGTTTCTAATTATCCTCTTGTTGTCGCGTAGGCCCCTCTTCCCCACCCCACGACCCCATCCACCGACCCCACCCACCGACCCCCACTTTCCAAAGACGCGGTCTCTAACAGAAATAATTTAGTAATGTATTGCACCTTACTAAGAGTACAAGTTTGAAAAAAAAAACACGGCCTTCAAAATAAAAGGACAAAATTACACAAACAACGCACGCGGTAATAGATTTATAGCCTGTAGGGTGCTAATATACAAGGCAGTGTTTGTGGACAATAAACCACGATGTTTGAAGAGTAGATTAACTTTCTGTTTTCAATAGACCAGGTTTTAGATTTAAAGAGATTGTAATAGCGTATATAACCACTTGATAGAGTGAGTTGAACAGAGAATTGGAAGAAATAACATTGAACTAAATCATATCAAAAGTACAGTTGATTCAGAGGGTGAATACTTGAACTTTTATAGTGAGTAATGCAGCCTTTCTGTCATGTTGGTGAATAGATAGATGAAGTAGAGTTTTTCTGTTTCTTTCATCTCGACGTTTGTAGATACAGATCAGACGCCTATTTGTTGGTTCACATAGGTCAAGGTCAAGGTTCCTACTACGGGGAAAAAGCTAAAGTGCATCATGTATTTTGTGAGCGCGCTGTACTTATAGTCATATATTAGTGATGATCGTATTTTACAAAATGACTGCGCGGCAGGCTCGTAACTACTGCTCGGCCGCACAACCACTCAGCCTAGAGTGGGGTGGGGGGGGGGGGGAAGACAGTGTTCAAAGGTCCCTATTGACTGAGTTGATTCAGGGACATACTACATACATTCACTGGAACCGAACTCGTGACTTTCGGGTTTGCTGTTTAGTGCTCTATCCCTCGACCACAGCATCCATCATTTCTACTGGAATAGATGGTAACGGTGTTTCTGGGCAGTCATTACATAACTTGGGTTGATAACAATCCATTAAAATATTTCAATCCAACATATTAGTAGCCCGCTACTTCTAAAGACGTCGTTAGGGCGTATTTTCACTCAGATTGTAAGAGTATCATACTACTTGATAGTGGACAATTTTGCTTTAAGATTGTTATAATCATAAACAAATACCTAAATATTCATCATGGGCCTAAATCCAATTCGTTTTGTGAGTATTTGGACAAAGCCAATCAACAAATGTGGTTAAAAGTTGTCCTTTGTTTTTCTAAGGCCGTGAATTACAGCATCGACAGCCTGACCTAAATTTGAGACGAATACCAAAAATTATGTGTGAAAACATTCATTGCGCATTCTGTTGAGTGACGTACAGCAAATATCAATGACGTATCAGATACGCGGCTTGAAATGTTTCGATTGGCTGATATTTTTAGCATCACGTTTTTTTTTTGTTAAATGTTTTAATAATATTTGTCAATGTTATAGTTTTTATATATCATAAATACTGCGTCAGCATTGAAAATACATCTAACAAACAAATAATGTTTAAGCTAAAATCAAGCAAAGACTTATAGAAGAATGCGTGTTCCATTGTACTAGTATAATTAAGTAACATCCAATAACTGCTATTGATACAGCATTTTCTAATTAGCATTAGGTCTATGGATAGACTTAAAGATACATTTTGGATATAGATACATAATTATGTTGTAAATCGAACTTAACAATCGTCTCTACCCTATTACGGCAACCTAACTTGTACAGTGTACTAACTTAACCGATACACTACACACATACATGTACTAACTCAACCCAGTTTCAATGCGCCATTAATTTTTCAGCCAATCATTTTTGGGACCACACAAGAAGCCCTACTGTTTCATCTTTAATTCTCTGCCTAGTTCTTTCACACCATCTTGATGTCTCTGGGGCGCTTTGGAAGTCTTTTCAGAATTAATTTGTAGTGGCACACGCAATTGTAGGTTGTTACCCCACTAGGATTGAAAGTCTGAATACCATCTAACATAACATTATATATACATATATACATATATATATATATATATATATATATATATATATATATATATATATATATATATATATATATATATATATATATATATATAGTATTTTCTTATAAGTAATGAGTTGTGACCTATCTGTAAATAGCTTGTACTTATCCACGGAAAGTGAGTTGTTAAATCTTGCGGTACCTCTTGATGTACCTTTGACTTAATGTTGATGATCCTACATCTAACACCAGAGGTCGCACATTTGAAATGTGAATTAACGTGTATTTAAAAAAAAAGATTTCCATGAAAAAAAACTTTGCCGCAGACAGATATCCCTGTTGGTATTTTAATTAGTTTTTTCCACCCTCAGGTCAATGAGTACAACTCATTAAAATTTCATCCAGCCACGCCAATCGGGATGAGTCACTCGTGATGGACACCAAGCTACTTGAACGACCCCTGTCTGACCTTTTCACACCTGTAATAAAAACGTTTCACATGAATTGACCCCCGGGCTAGCGTATATAGGCCAGCGACCGTGTCATGGGAAAGTAGGCTCTGTCAAATGTTTCATCAGAACTAAATGTTGTCTAGACGAATATCAACATTTAAATTTAGTTTTTTAGTTTAAAAAAAAAATGATTTTAATCCTCACTTTTACCGCACCCATCCTCACCCTAGAACACCCCATCCCCGGCGTCGTACATAGGATCCAGTCCCCAGGGTTGTGGAGTTTTACTTGTTTGAAAACATTTTTTGTCCGTTTAAAAAATCACACATCCAGCGAAAAAAGTGGGGGGACGGGGGACAGTCGTCTGCCGTGACGTCACAGATCGTGACACCTTTTTATAATTCAGTTTGTTGTCCGGGTTTATTATTAGATTTGACATTTAACGATTCCATCAGACTCGAATCTACTCTCGTACTGAGTATCGAAGTTGATTTGTATTGAGTATCGAACTTGATTTGTACAGAGTATCGAAGTTGATGAAATACATTTGTACTGAGTATCGAAGTTAATTTGTATTGAGTATTGAAGCTGAAGAAATACATTTGTACATGGTATTGAAGTTGATGAAATACATTTGTAACTACTATCACAATTGAGGAAAACATTTGTACAGGGCTACTGAGTATCGAAGTTGATGAAACACATTTAAATAGGGTATCGAAGTTGATGAAGCAAATTTAAATAGGGTATCGAAGTTGATGAAACAAATTTAAATAGGGTATCGTAGTTGATGAAACAAATTTAAATAGGGTATCGAAGTTGATGAAACAAATTTAAATAGGGTATCGAAGTTGATGAAGCAAATTTAAATAGGGTATCGAAGTTGATGAAACAAATTTAAATAGGGTATCGTAGTTGATGAAACAAATTTAAATAGGATATCGAAGTTCACGAAACACAATTAAATAGGGTATCGAATGTGATGAAACATATGTACAGGTTATCAATGTTAATGAAATACTTTTCTTCAGGGCTTCATGGTATTGAAGCTAAGATGTAGCCTTGTTAAATTTATATCAAGGTTGAAAGTTTAAAGGATCCTCACTGGGTAAAATTGTTATATAAATTAAAGTACCATAAACACCGTGGCATGCGCAGGTATTCTTCAGAAAATGACAGCCGTAAAAATTGTCTTGTTTCGTTTCCTGTTAGTGTCTTTTATGTCAACTGTTTGTAAGTTTTCTTGGTAAGTTTAACTTGGGAAAACTCATGACCAAAAAAATTCTTAAAAAATTGATACTAAATTTAAACATAACCGAAAGTGGCTTCCTTTCATCGGCAACGCTCGAACTATTATGTTTAATAAGAGACGGAAGAATTTTTAAAACGCGGTAACTATAGTACAAATGCACAACTTAATGTGAAGATGAAGGCGTTTAATATATAAGGGGCGATAAGGTTTTGTTTAGAATTGACTGTAAAACGATTGCTGATCGTTCTATTAATAGTCTACAATCTTCTTAAATCTCTCCGGTGTGACCGTTCTAAATTAATTCAATTTAATTAAAAATATTTGCTCTAATAATTAATCAGCAACTATGAGCAACAATTATCTGCTCCTGAACAGAATCCATGAATTTGACCCACCTTTGATAAACATTATGAATTCAGCTAACCCATCTGATCGAGTATTTCACCTAATTCATCGTGTTATCTCCCCTTTCGTTATTGAATATTGTAATCTTTGAAATCATTTTATGAACTAATTTATTATCTCCCATGTTAGTAGAGATAAACACTGGATCTTTATTTACTTGCAATACATCAGCGCAGGCAAGGCCATTGCTTAATGCTGTGTAACTATGCACTGTTGTAATTTTTTTTACCACCAGCAAAAATTTCAAGTAAGACGTCATACAAAAGACCCCCCCACCTCCCCACCCCCTTCCTTTTGCAGAAACGGTTGTGGAGTGTAGTTAATTGTTATGTTTGTTTCACCGAGAACGTCTAGACAAGTTTTATTATGTTGGTGTCACCGGCAACGTCTAGACGAGTTTTATTATGTTGGTGTCGGTGTCACCAGTGTTTTTGTTTGCAGACGACGAGCTAAGTTTGTACACGGGATTGATATCTTTTTTTTAAGAACTATGAATGTCACTGTCATCATTTTATGGTCCTGAAATTGTTTCTAGGTAATTCGTTTTTCCATTGTGTCAGCATATCTAGCTTAAGGGAGGTACAGCTTAGCAGTGTGTCCTTACAGTGGTTACAGCAGTGTTTTTGTTGAACTTTCCCAGCCCTTCTTCAAGTTTCCGCCCATTAATCAGCTGTCTTTCATTAGCCATCAAATATGCACGGGTCAAAGGTCATTCGGAGAAAACACTCCAAACGGGTATCGTTCCGCGCACGAGGATTGCTTAAGTTAGGCAAGAAATTGAGATGAGAATTCGTACATGTCTTTTGTTAATTTTTAACTTGACTTGTTAACTTAGGTGTGTAGAGGGGTGGGGGTGGGGGAAACTCAGGGTCGGAGTTGATGTAGGTTACGTCACCTGGAGTGAAACGAAATGGGGTTAATCCGTTAATGCAGGAGTTAGGTTTACACGTCAAGTTGAATGGCGGCTCCCCCAGGCTAATGGACATTGTTTATCCATAGGTCAGATGGTGTAGGTCTATAGGGCATGTTAGGTCTATAGGGCATACTAGGTCTATAGGGCATGTTAGGTCTATAGGGCATACTAGGTCTATAGGGCATACTAGGTCTATAGGGCATACTAGGTCTATAGGGCATGTTAGGTCTATAGGGCATACTAGGTCTATAGGGTATGTTAGGTCTATAGGGCATACTGGGTTTATAGGGCATGTTAGGTCTATAGGGCATGTTAGGTCTATAGGGCATACTAGGTATATAGGGCATGTTAGGTCTATAGGGCATACAAGGTCTATAGGGCATGTTAGGTCTATAGGGCATACTAGGTCTATAGGGCATACTAGGTCTATAGGGCATACTAGGTCTATAGGGCATGTTAGGTCTATAGGGCATACTAGGTCTATAGGGTATGTTAGGTCAATAGGGCATACTAGGTTTATAGGGCATGTTAGGTCTATAGGGCATGTTAGGTCTATAGGGCATACTAGGTATATAGGGCATGTTAGGTCTATAGGGCATGTTAGGTCTATAGGGCATACTAGGTCTATAGGGCATACTAGGTCTATAGGGCATGTTAGGTCTATAGGGCATGCTAGGTCTATAGGGCATGTTAGGTCTATAAAGCATACTAGGTCTATAGGGCATGTTAGGTCTATAGGGCATACTAGGTTTATAGGGCATGTTAGGTCTATAGGGCATGTTAGGTCTATAGGGCATACTAGGTATATAGGGCATACTAGGTATATAGGGCATACTAGGTCTATAGGGCATGTTAGGTCTATAGGGCATACTAGGTCTATAGGGAATGTTAGGTCTATAGGGCATACTAGGTCTATAGGGCATGTTAGGTTTATAGGGCATGTTAGGTCTATAGAGCATACTAGGTATATAGGGCATACTAGGTCTATAGGGCATACTAGGTCTATAGGGCATGTTAGGTCTATAGGGCATGTTAGGTCTATAGGGCATGTTAGGTCTATAGGGCATGTTAGGTCTATAGGGCATACTAGGTCTATAGGGCATGTTAGGTCTATAGGGCATGTTAGGTCAATAGGGCGTGTTAGGTCTCACGGGCATACTGAGTCTATAGGGCATACTAGGTCTATAGGGCATGTAAGGTCTATAGGGCATGTTAGGTCTATAGGGCATACTAGGTCTATAGGGCATGTTAGGTCTATAGGGCATGTTAGGTCTATAGGGCATGTTAGGTCTAAAGGGCATACTGGGTCTTTAGGGCATACTAGGTATATAGGGCATACTAGGTCTACAGGCTATAGACCTAGTATGTCCTATAGACTTAGCATGCCCTTTAGACCTCGTATGCCCTATAGACTATATGGCATACTAAGTCTATGTGATCAAATGTAAGTACACAGGGAAGACATTGTTTGTGCATTGGGCAGATATTGTAGACCCACGATTCGCATATTGTTAAGTCCATTGGGCAGCTTTATACGTCTATATGGCAGGTATTGTATGTCCATATGACTGTTTTATGTCCATATGACTGATTTATGTATATATGTCAGACATAGAGTGCTATTATTCTGATTGCGTCTGTGAACTTTGTGTTCTGGGAGGCGAGTATTTGCTCGAGTAATATTCCTGGCTTAGTCTGGCATTAGGCAGTACAGTTTCAGAAGTTTCCGTGCCAGATATTGTAGACTGCTGGAGAAGGGGGTCAGGGGGTCAGGGATAATCTAGATGTAGTTAAGGACAGTCTTGGTAAGACGGTCTAGAGCCAAAGAGTAAAGACAATTTTATATATAGTCTATGACAGTCTATGTGTTCGTCCATGACAATCTAAATATGGTCTATGGCAGTCTAGATATTGTCTATGACAGTCTAGATATGGTCTAGGGCAGTCTATGTGTAGCCTAGAACAATATAGGTATAACAGTCTAGATATAGCCAAGGGCAGTCTAGATTTCTTTAGTCTTGGACGGTCTAGATATACTGGAGGAAAGTCTAGATACAGTCTAAGATAGTCTTTGAACATTCTAGAACAATGTCACGATAGTATATGCCCGTCTAATATATGTTATATATATGTCTAATATAATAATAATATATATGTCTAATATATGTTAGAAAAATATAGTAAATTCTGTGTCTAATAGAAATAAAATCGGGAGGGGAGAGGCGAATACTCTCACCCTACACCTAGTCGTAACCTAACCCTATTCCTATTCTTCCACAACTCTACTAGCCTTGTCCCATATTACCCTAACTCTAACATTGGTTTTTGCCACTAGAACACGCTAGTCAAGCCAATTGATAAGAAAATTACTCCACCCACTTCGTTTTTTTTTCCTCTCCGTTTTATAATCTAAAGTTTATTTTATTCCCTTGAGTTTCATTATGTCATAATCTATAAATAACTGGTCTAAATGCGACAGGCCCGTGTCTATTTACTGTGGTAGGAATGTTCTAGACAGGGTCCTGACTGTTCTTGACCTACAACTTGCTGGGAACGGAATTCTGCTGATGTCACCATCACGCAAAACTTGAATGCCTGAAGAGACTCTACGGGGAAAAAATGGACCAAGGTCGCGGTTTTATGCCAACATTCAAACGTCTGATGACGTCACTGGTTCAAACACGGACGACAAGGTGTGTCAACTAGCGGCCATTGTTGAACTTTGGACTTTCGAAATTTTATGACAATTTTTTTTTGTGACATTTTCCAGTCGAAATAACTTTTAGAATTTTTTTTTTCCAGAAAATTCTTTAGATGCGTTAGTTTTAAGAAAATGATTGAAATTCTTACAAAAAGTGAAAAGTAAAGTAGTCAAGAACGAGTGAATATCCTACCGAATATACTTTTTAAAGGATTGGCAAAAAATGATGTCGCGCTATATAAGCCAGGTGTTGCTTCTCACTAATCTTAGCACGTCGTCACAAAATGACAGCCCAACCCCCTCCCCATCATCTGACGTCATAAAATTTTAGATTACCTCCCCTCTCAAGATAAACATAAGTATAATATAAAACTGCAATGCTTATCGTCTTCGTCATTTAAAAATACAAAACACAAATACATGCTGTGCATCACGTAATTTAAGCCGCTAACTTAAAGAGGGATATGGTGGTGGGGGAGGGGGGGGGGGGGGGGGGGGGGTTCGGTTGCACTACAACCTTTTTTTGAGTCGACCCAACTCTGATGGGTACCTGACTGACGTTTGGGAAAGTAAAGGCGGCTGGGCATAGTGCTGACCACACTATCACTTCATATGCCGAGGTCACAAAAACAAGTGAACTCTACTTCACCTGCCCTATAGACCGTCAGGTTTGAAAAGGGAACTTTACTTTTACTTTTACAACTTTTTTTTTAAGCAGCATACAGGGAAACAGGAAAATATTTCTAGTATCCTGCCATTTTCACATTTTAGGTAGTCATTTTGCTTTTAATCCTGACACCGATCTAATCAACTAGCGATACATTATGTATATTTTAAAACATTAGCATAAAATATTCAGGTGTGTAATAGATTGTACCGTCTGCGTGATGAACAAATTTACAACCGCAGTCGTAGGTTAGGCTTAACCTACTTAGGGCTTGACCTTTACGTTACATAAATGTCGCGTGTTCTAATTACCGCTTGAAATGACAGGGCCTCCAGGTTCACGTTGACCTTTGGCCCATGAACTTAAAAAAAACCGACGATGCATCAAATCAGCTAGACAGTGGTAACCCTGTCTGAAAAAAATAGGCCCCAATTAATTCAGCCGTCACTCCCGTCTTTTGAAAGATCTTGGTAATTAATTAATATTTTCGTTTGTCTTTTAACTAAACGCCAGTTTGGTTGTAACCTGGTTTTCTTTTAAACATTTTGCCCTGGGGGGGGGGGGGGGGGGGGATTTTTTCAGGGGAGGGGTGGAAAATGTATAAATCATATATTTTCTATTTTTTTAAGTTCTTCCCGAGAGTTGCCTGAAAGAAACACTGACAACAACATCTGACAATAGCATCCACGCATTTGGCATGACGAACGGTCTAACGGTTTTAAAATATCAGGTGTCTCTTCCTAAGGTCACTGGTTTAAATATTTAACCCACTTACTTACTTGGAAAAGTTCAACGACGTATTTTAAAACGTTAACATTAAAATAAAATCTCAAGGCAAATATTTTATTTCAGTGGCATAAAGATAGAGTTCGTTTAATAATAAGTAAATAAAGAATAGTTTGCACTGAAGGGCGGTATCGAATGTACCAGTTTCTGTTCATATTTAATGTCAGACATTTTCAGCTCGCTTAGTCCTAGTGTACGGAAGTAAATCTGGTATTTGCAAATACAAAGAAAGACTGCAGATATTAATTCGATGTTGTTTTTTTTTTTGTCAATCATGTGGAACATCGTGGTAGAGTGGTAGAGGGCTGGGCTACTGGCCCGAATGTTTCGAGTTCGGATCTAGGTTCGGATTGTAGGACGTCCGAGACCCCCCCTCCCCCAGCTCTGATGGGTACCTTACTTGGAGGAAAAATAGCGTCCGGGCATGACCAAGCCATCCTTTTATGATTGTGATCCGAATAGAAAACATATAATTTAAGTTCGCCCCCCCTCTTTTGAGAAACTTTGAGTCAAATGTCTGAAAGAAACACTTGATCTTAACTTGTGACTTTCGGGTTCAGAGTTTCTTTCAGGCATCTCTTTGGTAGAGGTGGGGCAAGGGTGGGGGAGGGGGGGGGGCACCGCCCCTACGAAGCACGTCGACGAAAAAGCACCCCGTCAAGTGTATCCGAGACACGGCCAATATTAATGTTAGGTTCTCTAAATCAGGGGTCTCCAAACTTTTCAGCCCGAGGGCCGCATTAACTATCAAAAATCAGTCCGGGGGCCAGAGTTTTATATAAATTATATATAAATATGTACACATTTCAAGTGTCGTCGTCAACCCCCCACCCCCGGAGAAAAAAGTCTGAAAGAAACACTGTCGGGGGCCAACAACACACTCCAGGTCCGATTTGTTCTCAAATTTGTTCATTTTTGAAAATGTTTGTTAAACCAGGTATGATATGTTGTTGCAAAGTTTGACACTTTGATGCAAGTTTTAGAAGTCTTCCTTGGTCAAAAACGTATTTAAAAAAACCCACCCGTCCTTCTTTGAACTAGTCTCTAAAGAGGTCATTTGCTTGCAATTCAGTGACCTCCAGCTGCAGTTCATCTGGGCAACTGGCTACATTTTCTTCAAATGGGTTTTGAAACAGTCTCAGTTCTTCTGCCTTTGAATCCAAGTCCAAAAATCCCTACTGAAACTGCAGCTGGAGGTCTTTGATGATCATGAGGGGGGGGGGGGGGGGAAACAGCTGTTGCTTACGCCTTAAATACCTATATGAAGTTATATTCAGCAAATGTTTTTTTCAACTCATTGAATATATCATCTCCGGTAACAGTGCTATACATGTTATGTAGGGAAGCCAGCTCTTGTGTTATGTTCATGTCTTCATCCACACTTCTAATAAACACAAGCAGTTGAGAGGTGGAACATCTGTCCAGCGACTCATCCATTACAATTGAAAAATTGCGAAACTTGCTTGCATTTTTCACCACTTGAGTCAACATGTTTTCACCAATGTCTGCAACAAGATGGGCAACGGTAGTTGTACCAAAAGCTACATTTTGTAATTGTTTAGAATTTTCTGGGCAAAGTTCCTCAGCCACCTCTATCAAACATTTTTGTCCGTGGACAAAAAGATCTCCGCGGGCCGGATGAGAGGACCTCGCGGGCCGCATCCGGCCCGCGGGCCGTAGTTTGGAGACCCCTGCTCTAAATAATACTAGTAAAAACATAGTCCGGACTACTTGTTTGGCCGACGTTTTAATGAGTTAATTAAAATCATTTAGTGATCATTAGCAGGAAGGGCGGGGTGACCCCCAGACACACTTTTTGAATAATTTATGTTAATGGACTTCGTCTGTGACCATATTGAGTGGATAAAATAATGTCAGCCTTGACATATGTATGTATGTATATATATATATATATATATATATATATATATATATATGTGTGTGTGTGTGTGTGTGTGTGTGTGTGTGTGGGTGGGTGGGTGGGTGGGTGGGTGTGTATGTATGTATGTATGTGTATCTGCAGTGCATCTGTGCAAACACATCAGGAAATATATGTTGGGTCACCGAAGGCTAGGATCCGGCGCTGACGATCAACTAATTAGCCACGCCCCCCTAAACCATCTCACAGTGACAGTGCACCTTTTCCCTGGTCACCCGCACCATCACAGGCCACCGCTTTTGTCCCTGCTCTCAAATGCTAATAAGACCTAATTATTAATTAATATTTTATTTGTTACATCCCCTGAATCGATCGCACGTGGGCTGAATGACACTCGCCTGTCCTTCATCTCGGATGTATATGACGTCATTCCTTCTGTACAAATAGATAGATGTATGTCGCAGTATCTATTTTTCATTGTTTGTCCATTCGTCTGTCTTTTTTTTTTTTTTTTTTTTTTTTGTTTGTGGTCGTTGAAAATTTTGGTCGAGTAATATCCGAAGTGTTATTTTAATCGATTAATTGATTAACTATTTTAAAAGAACAAAGGGTTTGTGTACTCCATTGTTAGACTTATCGAATAAAGTTATTTTTCCCACCGCCTCCCCCCCCCCCCCCCCATCTTCCATCTTTGTGTGCGTATGACGCACTACTCATCATGTGACCCCAATGGCGCACTGTTATCAATGCACACGTGACCATTTAATCGCTTAAATAAAAAACAACATCAGTTTTTGGCATGTTGAATCAAGATGCTTTTATCGTGTAACTGGATGCGCACGGCATCAGACGCGCTTCGACATCACGACCATGTGATAAAACGGAACCCGCCGGTTAAACTACGGTGGTGGAGAGTTCTTCAAACAACAGTTGTGATAGCTGAGTTGGGTTTTAGCGCGCTATTTTAAAAAGCACAATCACGCACTCTGCACGATTTCTTCTCGTGCTGTTGTAAGTTAGTTATTTTAATTCGTGGGAATAAAATGCGCGTGAAGTTCGAAATAAAACGGGAGTGATCTCCCCTAGACTTTCTCAAGTTTTCTTATATTAAACTATGGGCGATGGTAACTCGGGATATATACATGAATATTAATCAATTTTTAAATACTTAATCTTTTAAAAATAGAATAGAATCTCGTAGAAAAAAGAATTGCGCACCAAGTGAACAACAAACAATGTTTGTATATTAGTGCAGAACATTAGTACTTTATACACTCATATGCATTTTTTGAGAAAGCAGAAATAGTTTAAAGTCTTCTAGTCACCGGAAATTAATCGAAATTTAAAAGAAAACAGAGATAAATCTTTTACTTATATGTGAAATTTCACCTATCAGAAACAATACTCAAGTTATAAGCTTTTGTAAAACCCAAAGTAGAATGAATTCGACTTCCGGTAACCGAAAATCGTTGAAAAGTTGATACAGAAATATACATTTAATGAATACTTATATATGAGATTTCATCAACCTAGCTGTAATGGTACTCAAGTTATGGTGTTCACAGACACAGACACAAACACACACACGCGCACACACACACACTCATATGAACAAATCTGCAAAACTAAGTTTTTCGGACTCATGGGTGTGTAAAACGTCGAAATTTCGATTTCGATTGTCTGCACGATTACAATACTTCCTCTTTACTTTGTATACGAGAAAGTAAAAAGATAGCAAATTTCGATACAACTTTTTTAAAATATCAAAGTTTTTTATTGCACCATTATATAAAAAAAAAAACCAGTCGGCATCTACAAGATAAATAAAATTCTGTATTTGAGGAAAGTTCTGACATAGTAATAGATCTAGTAACTTGTTCATTATTACACACCCGCAAATGATCATCTAGCAACACCAGTAGAAACCTAACTTTT
>NW_026733733.1:12500-56876 GCF_028476545.2 Physella acuta | reverse complement strand
AGTTACAATTTTAAAATGCATCAATTACTGTTGTGGTAAACTGTAGTAGCGAGACTAATATACACCAGGGGCGGAACTACAGTGCCGCCAGACCCCGCAATGCGGGGGGGCCCAGGCAGTTTAGGGGCCCACGGCTGACCATAATTGATATTTTGTAAAAATTTGAATTTATTTTTCGAGCATTTTTGCCTTGATATTTGGTTTGTAAAAGAAAAACACTGTAGCTGCGGTACGATTATCTTTATTTTACAGTCACTATACCATGCTCTTCCGCAAAAAAAAAAAAAAAAAAATCCAAAAAAAAAACTAGTGTAAAATATAGGCAACTCTTCAAATTTGAATGACTTCTTTGACTCGTTGCCCCCCTTTGATAGCTAAATAGAGGACACGTTACTGTTTGACCGATCTTCCAAAGTGTACTGTGGCGGATGGGGCAGGGGATGGGCACCAAAAAGGGGGCTCAAAAATTGTCGTCAAATTTTTTATATATTTAAAAAAGTTATTTATAGATGTATTTTTTAACCATCGTCAAGGCCGAGTTCTATTCCCCTACAATCAAACGCACGTTGTCGCCGTCAAAATTCTTTTATAAAAAACAACAAAGTCCATAGCACGAGAAGCCGCTACATCTGAAGTGGGCTTCTTATCATGCGCGGTTCCTCTTTTCGGCATTGGTAAGGGACCCGAAATCCATTGAACATTTTTCAATGTTAATATGTGTTTGTGATAGTGGTTGAATTTGTATCCTGTACTATCTTGCATCATACAAATAATACAAAATAAAAAATACTAGAAATTTCAGTTTTATATACGTTTACTTGTTTTTGCTTTTACAAGAAATATCATAGTAAACTTTTAAGGCCTATACTTGGAATTAACTCCCCTGAGTAAGTTTTACAATGGGCGATGCTGACGTACATAGGCTTTTTGTTGCCTCTTTCAAGTTTTTTCCCGAGCCGACCCCCATCCCACCCCTCATTCTTAGCTGGACATATAAACAAGCTGTCTTATGGTCTATTAAACTAAACGGTATCGTTTATGAACTACTTCCTAACCGTACGATTCACCACTTCAGCACATTTTGTCAGACACTAGACAGCACTAGTCAACAGATATTAATTTACTTCCATAGTATTAGGTGCATCTAATTCGCAAAACAGGAAAGGTAAGATTATTTTTTATATAATTATTTAGAAATTAATTAGAACGTTTAGAATTAATTGAACATTATTAATAGTCAATTACTATTCATAAATGGCGTCATTGGGGTGAGGGGGTGTGACTGTCTGGCTTTTTGTTAGTCGTTAATAAATGTGCCGTCATTTGTGGATTACCCCCCTCCCCCCCTAAATCAGAAGGTTATCTGACACGTGAGCTGGCCACATACAATTGTACATGTGAAATATATTTTTTTTTGTCTATTCTATTATGCATTACTGCATCATTCACCCAATCGCCATGAAAACTTGGGAAGCTGTTGAGTACAGCCCCGCAAAGGTTTCTGTCATAGGCCTAACATTTGTTTACATATTGGAGTGGGGACGCCCAACGGAAATATGTGATTTAGCGCCCCAAGATCCTACATAAGCGGATGAGGTTACTACTTGAATCCACCGGCGGCAGTGTCACCCAGAGCGCCGTCGCCGAGGGACTTACAGCATGCTTTGGCGTGTCTAGTTTGTAGTGTGGACAAACCCGCGCCCTAAGATCCAAGAAATGAACTGCCGACATTGTTAACATTTAATTCAACTTCTGGAAAACAGGGCACACGGTTTGTAACGTTTTGATGAAAGCCTCATAAAAATCGGCGTCAGTTTGTTGTGTTGGACTAGATTTAGAGAGTCCGTGCTTCTCACATGGAAAACTGAATGGGGCCAGCTCGTGTGTTGGAAAACCTCTGATTTATTCGTGTACCAGATGGAGTTTTTTTTTAAATTTAGAGAGACCCTTGTTTTCCATATATATATATATATATATATATATATATATATATATATATATATATATATATATATATATATATATATATATATATATATATATATATATATAGGGGCCCAAAAAAAAATTCTGCGGGGGGGGGGGCCCTTTTTTTTCTAGTTCCGCCACTGATATACACGTGTAATTTACTATTATATGCAGGTATATTCATTGATTGAAGTGTTTTTTTTTTCATCTGTTTCTATTCATCTTACAATAACATATTCAAAACTTTACTTTTAAAGGTTTTATCCATTACAGAACGCTCGATATTACTTTAAAATGTTATATATTCATGATTCAATACCCCTCCCGTTAATTAAGCTAATTATCATTATCCTTTAACGCTAATCTCTGTCAATTATCCCAGCCGTTGAATGCCCCTATCTGTGTATGCCTTTATAAGGTCCATACCGGCTTCTAACGCTATTACGCACTTCCTTTTAAAACCTCACGCCTTTCAATTCTTCTCTTCCTTCATCGATTTTGAAAACATTTTATTTCTGCTATTACATTCACCTCCCCACGGCTCGACCTTTATACACTCAACTTTTTTTTCTTTCATAAGGCCATTCCCTCCCTTTCAAGTGATTGTAATGCCTACCTTGAATATTGCCAATTATTTTTTTTTCATGCCTGTACCTTCTGGCTTGAGTCTCAGTGCCCCACTACCGCTCTCAAGGCATTCTTCCCACTTGCTCGTCTTCAATGAAGTGCTATTACTATTTCAGAGCCCTACCACTGTAAAACAATTTTAAAATAGGTTAAATGCCCTACATTTTCCACAACTAATGCCCATACTGTCCCGTATCCCATTTTTTGACCCTTAATCACTATCCTTCTTGTTCTAACCCATATTTGACCACCACCTCCCAACCCCTACCTCGTCTGCATTATTACATAAAAGACACCCTAGTTTAAAAAAAAATTCATAAAAAACGTTTTAATAACAAGCTTTTATGTAATGATGCACTAAAAAGTAGAAAATAAATTATACACTACTATTTAAATTACTATAAAGAAAATCGTGGGTCACTTTAGTACTTTAGTACCTATTGGATACCTTTACTAATATTTGAGAAGAGACCCACGCTTTTCTTTATAGTAATTTAAATAGTAGTGTATAATTTATTTTCTACTTTTTAGTGCATCATTACATAAAAGCTTGTTATTAAAACGTTTTTTATGAATTTTTTTTTCAGTACTTTACATGTTTTATTTGCAATAGTGTTACAAGACTAAAAACCATTGCGCGTCTATTGAACGTGATAGCGCAGCTATTAAACCTGATTGAACGTGATGACGTATGTGGTGTGGTTGGATAGACATGCCTACTAATTCGGTCCAAATTTTAATTAATTCATAAAAAAATAATTAGGCCTCCAATTAGGTCAAATTTAGATTCAGATTGCATTGTCTTCATGTCTTGACCCACGTGCCAACTGTGAAGCGTATCGGTCAAGTAGAACTGTCCGAATTTTCACTCCTGCGTTTCCATCTAGACTGACGACAGACAGACTGTCGACAGAGGAAGTGAGTTAAATAAAAGCTTGTAAAAATAAAACAACTGCCAGCAATATTATCCCATGTATTACTTTTAACCCTTATCACGCATACACTAGCTATTGTGTGACTAACAACTCCACCTGATCTATGTTGTTTAACCTCTAACCTCTTTCCCTCCAATTATATCTCATGTTTGACCCCCTCCCACCCCCACAAGTGCCCCCTTAGACCCTTAACCCCTTTTCCTCCCGCTCTACTCCGTTTGACCCCAACTCCTACTCCCGTTTCATCTAATTTATGACACAACACAACCCTCACTCCCCAAAAATAGTCAAACCTTGCACATGTTCGCAACATTTTAATCGTTAAAAAAAACCAAATTCTCTCTTAAAAATTTAAAACAAAAACTGAAATATTTCAAAAACTAACTTCCAGCACATGGCCGCTCGTGGCTGCGTGTTTCTTTTTATCACACTCTGACAGAAATCGTTGCTCTAAACAAATTCCTGAACAATGATTACATGTAAAACAAAGCTGGCATAGGAAAAATAAAATCTCAGATTAATTTTGTTAAGGGAGAAAAAAAAAAGAACTCACAATACAGGTTTAGGAACGATAACTCCGTCTAAACATGACGCTATCAAAAGAAGGGAAATAATAAGGGAAGAAATGTGAATTTGTTGTAATTTGTTGATAAAAGTTACGCATGCACTTATAAGAAGAAGAAAAAAAAGTGTGCACTTTATCAATACATGTTTCTTAAACTATAAGAACAAAACACACTCTTAACAAATTGTACATTTTTTTTTTACTTTCTCGTATATACGAATTATAGAGAAACTCTTGTAATCGTGCAAAAAAAAAAAATCGAGATTTTCGCAAATCTCGACGTTTTAGGGCTCCCTGAATTGGAAAAACATAGTTTTGCAATCTTGTCCGTATGTCTGTGTGTGTATGTGTGTGTATGTAAACACGATAACTTGAGTACCGTTACAGCTAGGTTGATGACATTTCATATACGTATTATATCAAAATCGTAGAGCCGTATCAACTTTTGAGCGATTTCCGATAACCGGAAGTGGAACTTTTTCTACTTTTAATTTTTCAAAAGCCTATAACTTGAGTACTATTTCAGATAGATAAATGAAATTTCACATGTAAGTAAAAGATCTAATTCTCTGCCTTCTCTAAAATTTTGTGTAATTTCCGTTGACCGGAAGTAGTATTTTAGGCTACTTCCGATTTCTCAAAAAAACGCATGTGAATTTATAAAGTACTAATAATATCCCGCATTTTTATTCACATTTTATTTGGCGTTCACTTGGTGTGCAATTCTTTTTCCTACGAGATTCTATTCTATTATACTAAGTTTAAATAATTAAAAATGGATTAAAAATATTGTCTATGTCACAAGTTGCTATAACCCGTAGTGTTATATTAGAATATTCTAGAAAGTTTAGGGGAGATCACTCCCTGTTTATTTTTACTTTTTAATGTTAATACATTTGCGTTTTAACTGCTGCTATTTTAATTTCGTTTGGTTATAGCTAACATTCTTAACATTGAGTAAAAAAATGTTTGGGATACCTAATAGAAATAAAGCATATCTAAAAAAAAAAACCCAAAAAAAAACAATGTACGTTATTCAACGTATTATGCTAAGGTAACTTAGAAATACATTAAGGGATGCAACTCGAATATGCGTTACATATGTAACACATATGGTTACCAGCCAAAGGGGGATAAAAATATGAAGTTTTTATTCATTGGGTTGCGGCCCCTGTTGGACCGTAACTGAACTGTTGACGTTTTTTTTTTATGCTTTTCTGAGCGAAATTACCTGTGTTCCATGTCATGTGACATGGGATTGTGGGTAGTTTCATGCCTAGCCGTGTCGCACACGCAAGGCTGCTGTCTGTGGACCAAGATGTAGACCTAATGAAGGTAGTTATATAGATTATGTTTGTTAAAATACTTATTTGTGTATCCCTGCTAGTGCTGCATGTGCACACTAGTTAGGGTGAGTATTAATATAAGTATTTATTTGTAGTACTACGTATTGGTACTTGTTGGCAGTACTGTGTACTGGCCAAAACATATTTTATTGTTACCCGTGTATATTGTAGCCTACACATGGTGTTGTCAGGAATGTAACTTTTTTTATTTACATTTGTTTTAGGGCTACAGTTTTTCTTTTGGTCTTTGGTTTTTTTGGATCTTTTGGTATCTTGGCTAGTTTGTTTTGTACTACTGTGTTGCATCGCCGTCATGGCTCGATGCTGTAAATAAAGCAGTACTGGACAACAACTGTCGGCGTCGGTGTGTACTTAATCTCAGGGTCAGCCCGTCTTAACCACAACACCTCAGTGGGCAAAAGCATCCCCACTGAGTGAGGGTTACATTTGGCGCCCAACGTAGGGCTTGACCTTGGGAGGTAGGATGGAAAACAGCGACCCGACGTTGGAGAAGTTGTCGCAGGAGCTGGCCAAGTTGAGGGCTAAGATGGCTGATCTACAGCAGGCAGATGCGCAGCGGCCCGTGACGGTGGAGGTGTGTGCTCCAGCACACAGCAAGCTGAACGTTTTCACCGGCCTTCCACCCACTGGAGGAGGGGAGGGGAGTTTCCCGAACTGGGAAACCCAAGTTCAATGCTTGCTGCGGAACACCAGCGTTCCGAACCCGTTGCCACGCGTCTTAGGCAGCCTGAGAGGGATTGCCTATGAGCGGGTGAAGCAAGCTGCGAGTCCAGAGGAAGTGCTATGCCTCCTACAAAGCACTTTTGGCGACACCAGATGTGCCGAAGACAGGTATCTGCAGTTTAGCCGACTCACTCCACATCCAAGGGAGTCAGCGTCGGAATTTCTCTGCCGACTGGTCAGAGATGACGAAGCTAAACCAGCAGCGTATCTTTACTGAGGCCGATGCCCAGAAGAAGGTGTATCACACTTTCTGCAAGGGGGTTTCACCTCTTCTGGCGCTCGAACTTCGCGGTACATTTGGTTTCGCAGGGGAAGCCAGTCCGAAGGTGGAGGACGTCCTGAAAGCTGTTAAAAGGCTGGACGGGACAACTGAGTCCCCAGTCGTAGCCACGGCAGCAGCTAACAGGACTATCCAGGTCGACGCAGTAACGGCAGCTGTTCACCAAGAGACGACGCCGCCGCTGATGCTCACGGAGGAGCAACTCGACCGTCTGGCGCAGAAGGTCGACGCAGTAACGGTAGCTGTTCGCCAGGAGACTACGCCGCTGATGCTCACGGAGGAACAACTCGACCGTCTGGCGGAGAAGGTGGCAGATATCCTAGCCCGGAAACAACAGCCCTCCAGAGGAGCTTGTTACGGGTGCGGGTCCACGAAGCACTTCGTCCGCGACTGTCCGAGAAAAGCAGCTAGGCAACGGGGTCAGCAGCAGGGAAACGCCAGTCCATCAGCGTCGGGGAGCGGATGCTGATGCGTGTTCTGCCAAGCTCCCAGCCCAAGTTTACGCCACCGAGATCATCACAGTGTCGAGCAACCACAGCTCAGGTTACCTCGCCTAGCGGCTGGAGGTACGGCTGTCGGGTGTTCCGCCGTGGAGGAGGGTTGCAGCCGGAGGGTGCGCGTGAGAAGGGTAGACAGCCACACTATGAATGTCAGTCTCAGCGCGAGCAAGATCGTCGCTTGGGAGACAGACATGACACAAGCAGAGGTCGGAGACGCCGCCGGAGGAGAGGCCGACGACGTGGTGGACGCCGCCGTGGTTGGCAGCGACCCGACTATACAATGTCGAGTGCTGAACCCACTGTGGCGGAGGGGGAGCGACGGAGAGAGATCATCCCAACCAGTGAGGCAGATGAAGGTGAGGAACTGACAATCAAGGTAGTGGTCCCAACTAGACTTCGGCCGGAGGCAATGCCCTTCGTGCCAGAGGTGGTCGCCTGGGATGGACAAGACAAGGTGATGGTCAGGCCAGCCCCACATCTGGATGAGGTGAATGCGAGGGACGAGGCATCGGACGAGGAAGACTCTTTGATCAACCCAGAACCACCAGCGGAGCTGCGGAGGTCAACCCGTCAACGACGACCCGTCGAGCGACTCAACCTGGCGCATCAAGTGGTGACCAGTACCAGCACTGGAGCCTCTACCGGTTTGCCGGGAATAATATATTTGAGTTGAAAGGACTTAATGTCTGTGTACTAGTGTACTGAACTTTTTTTAAGTACTATTATGTATGAGTTGTAAATGTAAATGTGAATTCCATTGTACATTTATTTGTGAGGGGGGCTGTGTAACACACATGGTTACCAGCCAAAGGGGGATAAAAATATGAAGTTTTTATTCATTGGGTTGCGGCCCCTGTGGGACCGTAACTGAACTGTTGACGTTGTTTTTAGCGCAATTTCCATTCTGGAGAATTGCGTTTATTAACCCGTCATTTCTGGATGTATGAATGTATGAATGAATGGATGGATGGATGGATGGATGGATGGATGGATGTGTGTCCGCAGCTTTAAGTCGTATCTCCTCCTCAACGAAGCAATATCGATGACTAGTTCCAAAAGCAATTATGTTAAGCAAGTTACGAGGATGAACATAGGCCATAAAAATTCCGGGTTTCTTTCATGGATTTCCCGGAAAAGCCAAAAAACCTTTTTAAAAAGCAGTTTTTGGCCCATATCTCGGCAACCAGACCACTTAGCGACTTGAAACATGTACCAATCGATTCCTGTCATAATTTAGAACAATATTGCCGAAGAAAGTTTTCAAAAATATTCTCTCGTTCGGTCACAAATTTTAAAATTACATAAACACCTACAAACCGATTGTTCTTCTAGCTTGAACGCACCCCAACATTATACGTCAGAGCTATTTTTAGATAACATAAGGAAATTGCGCACAAATGTCACTAGACTTTTTTAATTAACTTGTTTTATGCTTTTGTGAGCGAAATTACCCGTTTTCCATGTCATGTGACATGGGATTGTGGGTAGTTTCATGCCTAGCCGTGTCGCACACGCAAGGCTGCTGTCTGTGGACCAAGATGTAGACCTAATGAAGGTAGTTATATAGATTATGTTTGTTAAAATACTTATTTGTGTATCCCTGCTAGTACTGCATGTGCACACTAGTTAGGGTGAGTATTAATATAAGTATTTATTTGTAGTACTACGTATTGGTACTTGTTGGCAGTACTGTGTACTGGCCAAAACATATTTTATTGTTACCCGTGTATATTGTAGCCTACACGTGGTGTTGTCAGGAATGTAACTTTTTTAATTTACATTATTTTGTTTTAGGGCTACAGTTTTTCTTTTGGTCTTTTGGTTTTTTTGGATCTTTTGGTATCTTGGCTAGTTTGTTTTGTACTACTGTGTTGCATCGCCGTCATGGCTCGATGCTGTAAATAAAGCGAGTACTGGACAACAACTGTCGGCGTCGGTGTGTACTTAATCTCAGGGTCAGCCCGTCTTAACCACAACACCTCAGTGGGTAAAAGCATCCCCACTGAGTGAGGGTTACACATAAACATAGTTGTAGTTTGTAGATAAACATAAGCAATAAAACAATGTTATCTGCTTACATTGTGTTGGATAATAGATGCGATAAAATAATCTTCACATAGAAAATGACAGGGCACGTATTTTACACATTGAGACGTTTATATCTCAGAGACACTAAGTCTGCAGCAATCGCTGCTACACCCGACATTTCGATCCAAGGTCTATTTCTCTTTGTGCTGAAGAAAATAGCAGCGGGTCGGGATCTCAGATGGAATTGTAATTGTGAATTATTTTTGTGTGTAGTTAGCGAACAGATTTCTGCTTGTTTTTGGAGTGGTCTGGTTGTAAATCGTCGCTCGACGCATTGACGGCTGTTGTGTTTTACAGCGAGAAGTAATTGTAGTGAGAGGTATATTGTGTCTGGTTGATTTGTAAACATTTGCCGGGGTATTTTGTCTTGTAGTTCTGGCTTGGTGAATAGCATCGGCGTCTATATTGTGTCTTAGGGGTTATTGTATGTATTTTAAGCTGCATTGTGTCTAGAAGTACGAGGTGATTACATTGTATTTATCGGCAGCTTTGAGCTGTTACATTAAATATATTGGCAGCTATAGTTTGTCTTTAAGCTAAACTGGCTAGAGTACATACACTGGCAGCTATATTGTGTCTTTAAGCTAGAGCTATTACAATACGTATACTGGCAGCTATATTGTGTCTTTAAGCTAAGCTGTCTAGAGTACATATACTGGCAGCTATATTGTGTCTTTAAGCTAGAATTGTTACAATATTGGTAAATATATTGTGTCTTTAGGCTAGAGCTGTTACAATACATATTCGGGCAGCTATATTGTATCTTTAAGCTAGAATAGTTACAATACATATATTGGTAAAGATATTGTGTCTTTAGACTAGAGCTGTTACAATACATATTCTGGCAGCTATATTGTATCTTTAAGCTAGAGATGTACAATACATATACTGGTAGCTATAGTGTGTCTTTAAGCTAGAACTGGTCACTGTACATATATTGGCAAGTTTATTGTGATTTGCAGTTTGTGTTTACAGGTAACAATCTTTACAGTTTCATGTAGATTTACATGACTGTGTAGATTGGCAGCTATAATGGCCTCTAGCTAGAGCTGGCTGCTCACATTACCAGCTATGGCGTCTTTCAAGCTAGAAGTGCCTGCATTTGTCAGCTATTATGTTGTATTTATAACTATATTTAAATAGCCTTCACATTTGAGCAGCTATTGTGCTATATCTTTAGCTAAATATCGCTGCACACTTTCCGCTACAGCTAGATCCGCAGCTATGGCTTGTTTCACAGCTATACGCTAGCTCTCACCTTTCAGGGGTTTGTACAAAGCTTCACCTTGTTAAAAACGAACTTCTTCATTTAAGTTTATCATAGATCTAAGACGCAACCAAATATTTTATTGAAAATTATATCCTTGGAACTTTTATCTAATGTTAGCTTTACGTATAATTTTTTAGTGATCTATTGCTTAAATTACGGGCGAAATGATGGCTTTATAAAGAAGGAATAACATAAATTAATCCCTCAAAAACGTAGCTTTTTATTCATGTTTCAGAATATTTTTTGTATTTAAATTCCTTTCTAATTGTTTGTTTTATCTATGATTAAAGCAAGTATTTCATATCAGTTTTTATCTATTAGATCTAGGGTTTAAATATAACAAACATTTGGCGTGGAAATTGAAGAATATTTTTTTTTTCAAATCTGAATTTTAAAAATACATTGTAGTGAGAATTTGTTCTGATTTGGAAAAACGTGTCGGCTTGTGTTTCTGTATAAATATTCACCTAATTATAATTTAGAATGCAGTCAACTGTATTAAGTTTTCAAATCTTGATTGATCGAATTGTGTTGACTTTCCATAACTTTGTCGTCACAAAGGTCAATTTTTTGTGCGCGGACAAGAAAAATATGGTTAAAAAATAACGCATAAAAACTCAACGTAACAAAAAGCCACATTTTATTTTTGTGTTTTAAATTATGCATTTGATATTTTGAATTATGTTTTATTTACTTGAAAATTGTAAGATGAAACCGTGGATTATTTATTTGACGTTTCATTATAGAACAAATGATGACTAACAGATCCTTTTTAAGCAGATTTTTTTCTAAATTTTACGATGGTGAATAATACACATACACTATCCCCATATATGTATATATATATATATATATATATATATATATATATATATATATATATATATATATATATATATATATATATATATATATATATATATATATATATATATATATATATATGTATATATATATATATATATATATATATGTATATATATATATATATATATATATATATATATATATATATATATATATATATATATATATATATTAGTATTTAATCATCTGACCAGTTAATTCCTAATAAATAACAAGCCATTTAAATCTAAAACAGTTGAGTGGTCAGCATTATAAACTTATTTAATTAGTCCACTTAATAGTTTCACGTCACGATCTATTCATTAAAAGACCAGGAATATGGCAACGTAATTTAAAACCTAATTAAGTTTTATTTAAGGTACCACTTTATCAATTAATGCAAAGCACGAATGTTGTAATTTTGGGTTGTTGTTTTTTTCGGAAACGATAATGCACATTTTATGAAATAATGAAGTTTTCATTAAGAAAAAAATAAAAATTCGAAATTTACAGGATACATTTTTAAAACTATATTTGGTTTGAATGAGATATGATCTTTTCAGTATTTTTACTTTTTAGTCCTGTTATTTAAAGATGTAGACTTAAGTCAAATATGTATTAGGTTTAAAAACAAAATATATTTAACATTCTAACTTTGGTTTCCCAAGGCAAAAGCCTATATACATTCGCTATTTCGCTGTTTGCTAGTACAAAAAAATGAACAGTTTTTGACAGTATGTGTTAAAGAGTCTTTAAAATCAGCAGTTATGAACGTGTTTCTCCTTGCAATGATTGACTCTTGCAGGTAGCGCCATTGATACATCTAACCTGTAATATTAGAGTTATCAGTAGCGTGCCGTGAGATTTTCCTCCGGGTTCCAGCTAGGTGTAAAAAGAAGAAAACATTTACATGAACAACATGTATTCCTATAGGGGTCTGTGGTGGTTTGTCATTGAGATTTAAGGCGTTTTGCTGTTGTGTGCTGGTGTTGGCTGCTCCGTTGCTAAGTTTGAAACTTGCGGTGTCAAGCAATGGAGCGCTTGCATTCCTTGTTGTTGCTTGCGTTGTTGATTGTTCTGTTGGGTCTGCTTGCAGTGGTGTGCCTGAAGGCGTTTGTTGGCAATGGTTCGTCCAGTGTAGGGTGGAGGAACAGATTTGACACGCTTGTCTTCTCCCGGTGATTGGGGATAGTGAGTGATTTGTTTTTGTAGTTTATTTGGATGTAGTGTGGGATAGTTGTTGGATTATCGGTGTAGATAGAGAAGCTGCGATTATTAGTGTGTGGGATTGTATTTATGGATGGCTCTTTGTTACTATAAGGACGTAGAGCTTGTATGAGTGTAGCATTGTTAAGTGTAGGGGGTACCCATTTGAGGGTACCATTGATTTTGTCGTTTTCTTGAAGTGAGAACTGCAATGTGTATTGACCGTGTGTTTTGCATGCGTTGTGCATTGTGTTGAAGTCAAAAGCTTGTGAGGAGAAGTACCAGGTGTCAGCTCTGCCGTAAGTTAGTAGAAGAATTTGATGATTGCTGATAAGCTGTCTTATAATATGGCCTTGCTGGTTGGGTTGGCCTCTTGAAGTGATGAGTACTTGCATAGTAGGTGTTTCAGCTGGATAAAGGTCTGGACATTCTTCCTGTGGTAGATCGAGTATTGCTGTTGTTGACTTGGCTGCAAAGGATGGGGCCCAATATTTCATTAAGCCACCCGAACCTTAGTCCGGGTGGCTCCTCTTCAAGTCTCTCGACTTAGAGGGAATAGGTATGGGCGCAACCCCCTTGTTGACTTTCGTGATAGTTGCATAGTCCATTTCTAGTGTATAGAGATGAGGACTCGGTGCATTTAGATGGATGTTTGTTTGTAAAATGAATGTTTGTCGTGCATTTGTTTTTTTAACTCGATTTTTTTATAATACTTTTATTTGCAATTAAAACAAGTATATTAACATCAAAATCTTTACATAATTCCGAACATCAAATGAAAGCGAAAGGTTTTGCAAATGTAAATAATAAATATTTACATGATGTCATGTATGTGATTATAAAAAATTGAAAGGGATAACAGTAAAGGGGTGAAGGTCAAATGAAAGTGTCAGTACTCCGGGTGGGGAGTGGAAAGGAAATTGTTCAAAGAGGGGAGGGGGGGGGGGGTCAATGAGACAGTGAAGCATTTTCTATGTAGGGAAACAAAATATGTTGACCAGTTGAAAGAGTGTTTATTTATATACTGGTCGCATTGTGTTATTGAAAGGTTGCTGTGTGAAAGATGAGGGGAAAGAAACAAGATTTAGACCTTTAAATAAGTAAATGAATAGATATTCGAAATTGATGTTGGGGTGGGTGGTGGGGTAGTTGGAACAGTTAAAGGGGATGCGGGGTTATCATGTCTGAGGGTGAAGTGGACAAAGGGGGAGGGGGTAGATGTGTCTGAAGAGGCGTGGAGAGGGTTATGTGTGTTTTTAAGGCAAGCCAAGCGTCAAATTCTGTGCTGTGTGATCTAACTGCTGAAGTGTTACTATTTATTGTGTGTGTAGGGGGGGGGGGGTTGACGAACAGATTGCTGTGTGAGCGATTTAGCGGGAGGGTGAAAGGTTGGTATGTTCAAGTCGGTGTTTTTGTTTATTTGAATGTTTAATACCGACAGGTTAGGGTTGGGTAGGCGTGTAGCTATCACTGGGTGTGGGGATACAGTGGAGTTTTAAAGGTCAAAATTTGGTTAACAGTGTTCACATAAAAGAGTTAGTAAAGTTAACAAAACAACTGAAAGTAATGTGTGGGGGTAATAAAATGAATACAAAAGGAGGAGGGGTCATTGGGGTCATTTTGTACGTTGTGGACCAAAGTACCGTACATATATGATAATAGTAAAATAGAGACAAATGATGACTTTACAATGTTTGTTTGTAAGCTGTGTAAATGAAACAATACACAAATAAGCAACAATAGGAAACTGAATGACAAATGATAAATGATGCGAAACAATGTGGGGACATGGGGGTTGTGGGGGTGGGAGTCAAATGAATATTGTTAGAAATGTATTTGGATAATACATCATCTTCAGTATTTAACATATTATTTCAACACAGGAGTGGGGTCGTGGGGACGAAGGGGATGCAGTTATGGGGCAAAATGATATTGGAGTCATGAGGTTTAGGGTCGAGGAGGGTGTGATGGAAGGGGATGTGTCGGTTAGATTAGGCGGGCCAGGTGGCCAATGCAGTGTAATATGTTCTTCACGTAGTGGTGTTGCTAATTATGGTATATACTATATGTGTTTGAGTGCTGTCACTGTCGAGTCGCCTACGAAAAACCAAGTCTAGTACGTGTCCGGTCAACTGTACATTGAATTCAAAATGTTTATCAACTGAAAGCATTTAAAAAAAATATTTTAATACGTTGTGTGACTCCAGCAAATTGAATAAAACTCTTAAGGAGGGTTTTAATAAATGTTTTGTATTTTGAAATTTATTAAGTTAATGAAACTAATTATAAGTAAGAAAAAAATATTATTATCCCAAATCTTCATGCATTTTTTATTTTAAAAATTACATTTAATATTTGTCTATAGCATCTTGGGTTAAAAACTAAAAGTTTTTTAATGTAGATTGTTTAACTGCAAAATATTTTTTTTAAGTAATTTTAACAAATTAACTCCCGTTATGTGCTGTTGGTATTACTTATCTCCCTTTTTTTAGTACATGCAAAAAAAAATACATTGATCATAAAGTCTTAATTAAACAAATATCTTTATACTAACATGTAATACATGACTCCACAGTAAACATAATTAGTCATGATATTTCATTTCATCTTTTTTATACTGATTATTTCTGGGGCCGTCTTGTTCGAAACCCTAACAAAAGTAACCCCAAAATTCGTCACGCAATCGACTGAAGATAAACTCAAAACTTGTTATCCAAGGCGGCTACTTGACCAAAAACAAATATTTTCTTCTTCTCTGCTGAAATTGGATTTCCCTGGGAAAAATATTCTGGCTATTTCTCTTATGTTTACAAAAATGTGTATTTTCTATGTAAAAAAATCGTTTCTTTGTAAAGCGATTACGATTGTTTTATAAAAAAAAATTACGGTGTGAATTTACCAGGGGATGTTGTTTAAATCGTAACATTTTAGACAAAACAGATTCAAAATGTAGACATGCCCATTTTCATAGTGTGCACTCTATGAAATGCGTTGTTTCTTACAACTAGTTAGAACACATTTGTAAGTATGCATTCGTACGAAGATAGTTGATTTTTTAATGCGTAAAATAGAAATGGGGTCGTCCATAAATGACGTCACACTCGTAGGGGGGAGGGGGATCCGTAATTTTGTGGCGGTGTGTGATGAGGGGGAGGGGGGGGGGGTTCAGATGGTGCGACGTCACACGTTTGCATTATAAAAAAGCAATGTTAGAAAACGAATATTAGACGTTATTTCGCGATTTAGAAGACTGTTTTAATAAATTGTAATATGTATTGATTAAAATACTCTATTTTGGCAGAGTTCAGAAAAGATTTTAGAAAAATATTGATGTTTAAAAAAAAAATTCAATTGCAATTTTGAGGGGGGGGGGGTTGTAGGCTGAGGTGTGACGTCATTTTAAGGGGGGGGGGGTCTGGCTTTTGTGACGATGTGTGACGGTGGGTAGGGGGGGAGGTAAAAATCGTCAAAAAAAAGCGTTTATGGATGACCCCCCCCCTATGGATATATTAACTTTTTTCTTATTTAATTAAGCTGGTATGGCTTTATAATATGTACATTTCTGTTTTGAGGTCCACGTAAGAAAATTGCTTTAGTGAGACAGGTGTTGTTACGCTTGAACTTGTGTTCGCATGGCGACCTTGAGTTCTACCGCTAGGCCAGGCAGTGCCATAGGTGAAGTAGAGTTCACCTGTTTTTTGTGACCTCGGCTTATGAAGGGATTGTATGGGCAAGACTGTACACCTATATTTTACAAAACATGAATCAGGTACCCATCAAAGATGAGTGGATTCTAAGACGTTCTACTGACTCGATCCCGGTATCCAAAGTCGAGACTTTCGGGTTAAAAGTTAAATGAGTTGCATAGGGGACCGAAAGTTTATTTGACAAAAAAAAATAATTTAATATTTCAAGATTTTTTTTTAAACCTTCATTCACAAAGATACACGTTTATTTAAAACCATTCCTTTAGTAAGTCACGGTTTTTCATTTTAAAAGGTTTACGTTTTTTTCTTCTAACATTTATTTTAAAAACCCAGAGTTTGTTTAAAGCTTTTTTTTTTTAAAAAGATAAAAAACAGAAAAAAATAAAACAGGATTGAATGAACAAGCACATTAATATAAATGTACGCCTATCTATTGAATCGAATCATTATCTATTTATTCATGCATTTTTCTTTTAGTTTCCTCTCTTTTAACGTTTAATGCGATTAGCATCGTATGGGAGAATAACAAACACAATACAGTGCTTATCAGTTAATTAATTATATTTTTTTTCGCAGAAATTTTATCTCCCGTTCGTGTTTTATCAAAATAGAATGGAGTAAAACAAATATTGATAGCAATCACTAACTAAACCTCTTAGTTCATTAAGTTAAACCGTATGAAATGATCGAACAATTGAGCTAAACCTCTTGAATGATCAAACATAATTTAGATAAAAATGTTGAATGATCATACTGTATTTAGCTAAACCTCTTGATTGTTCTAAGTACATTAAGTTAATATTTCTGAATGATTGAACCGTTAATCTAAACTTCTTAATTAAATAATCAAAATGTATTTAGCTCAACCTCTTGAATGGTCAAACCGTGTTAAGCTAAACTTCTTGAATGATCAAACAGTATTTAGCTAAACCTCTTGAATGATCAAACAGTATTTAGCTAAACCTCTTGAAATATCAAACTGTATTTAGCTAAACCTCTTGAAATATCAAACTGTATTTAGCTAAACCTCTTGAATGATCAAGCAGTATTTAGTTAAACCTCTTGAATGATCAAACTGTATATAGCTAAACCTCTTGAAATATCAAACTGTATTTAGCTAAACCTCTTGAAATATCAAACTGTATTTAGCTAAACCTCTTGAATGATCAAACAGTATATAGCTAAACCTCTTGAAATATCAAACTGTATTTAGCTAAGCCTCTTTACTGATCACATGATCTTGTTATGTTGAATATATAAAGCAAAAAAAAACATTTTACATTGTATAAATTATACTTTGCCGAATCTTTTCAGTGGCATTTTCTTTTATTTCTCAAATCCCATCTACAAGAGAACAAATCAGAATACAAATTTGACATTTTTTTTTTCGGAATAGACCTGCAATGTCAGCGTTTTTTGTCTGCTGAAAAGACAGAACATAAAATGAGTTTTCGATGTTATATTTTCGTAAACATGCAAACAACTTAAAAATTCCGTCAAATATTTCTAGTTTGTCAAATCCTCATCTGTGAAATCAAATCGAAATTAGATGCATATTTTAGCAACCTCAATCCTCCCTACATAATGTTTTTGTTTATTTTAAAAAAGAAAGTCATACCGAAGAGGTTTTTTTTTTGGTCTTTCTTAGGCGATACAGATGTTCATAGAAACGTCACATAATAAATGGCATTATAACCTACCGCGTGGCCGAATGGTAGAGCGTTCGATTGCTAACAGGAAATTCTCGATATCGGGTCCAATGCTAAAGTCGTAGCGTGTCACTGAGTCCACCCAGCTCTGATGGGTACCTGACTCACGTTAGGGAAAGTAAAGACAGCTGGGTATAGTTTTGACTGCACTATCACGTCATATACCGAGGTAACAGCAGTGTTTCTTCCAGACTTTTTTCTCCGGGAGGGGGGGGGGGCACTTGAAATTTTCGGGGGGGCGGTCAACATTTTTCGGGGGGGGGGGGGGCGGACACTAGTAAAAGTGTATGTTCACTATATAAAATCCATCTCGTTCGGGGGGGGGGGGGGCGGTAGACTGGCTCTGCCAGGTCCGAAATGGAAATTCCCTTAGTTCTTAACTATCCCCCTTTGTTCAACAAGACACATTTTTCAATTGTATGAAAGAGCTGTCTTGCAAACTGCTGTCTTGCAAGCAGCTGTCTTCACATCCCATGCCACAGCAGCTCTATCGCACTATGTTTTAATACAACTGAATGTATCGTTTTCTAAAAAAAAATTACTAACAAAAAGTTCATTATAGTTTTCTTTATTTTTGCTCTTTGCCTGAACGTTCGGTAGTGCTAGAGAAAAAGATTGAGAACGAAAAGGAGGCTGAGCCAATCGATTTCTCAATGTTTTCCTGGACATCAAAGACGCAGAAATAAGGTAAACATTGGAGAATGCCGGGTCAAGATGGCTGATAACATACTTCCGGGTTCGGCAGTGGCGTTGCTAGGGATGGGTTCTGCTCACAAGGACATGTAAACATACCGACATAGTTTTAGAAATGTTTATCGTTTTCATTATCTTATATATATATATATATATATATATATATATATATATATATATATATATATATATATATATATATATATATATATATATATATATATATATATATATATATATATATATATATATATATATATATATGTAACGAGCGAACAGTTACCCTGCTCGCAACGCCACATGTTACGAGACTATTTGCCTGTAGTGCCAAATGTAACGAGTTTAACCACTCATGCTACACAACATCGACTACAGTAGAAAGACTCGAAGATGCAGGTTCGCTATTGATCCTTTTATTACATGAATCAAGAAATGCTTCAAAATAACACAATGAATCAACAGGAATGCTTCACAATAATAGTCTGAATCAACTGACCCCTAACAGTCCTCACTAGGCTTCATATAACTGAATCCACATGTCTATTGTCCTTCTTAACACAATATAACCAACTTGATATGTCACACAGACTGACTGATCTAAAGCGAGCGATGAAGAGAGCGAGCGATCGAAAAGGGAAGAGAGTTCAGCCGTCCCCTCCTATTTATCCCTTGTATTCGTACTCGTCTTCGTACTTGCATTCCTCCGTAATCGATACTTGTACTCGATGTCTCCGACTACTAGTTGCGCAGTTCTAACGTACAGTCCGATTAATAAACATCTGCGTCCTATCAATCAAAGTTGACAGGCCGTCTGAATCCCCTCGTACCGTTTCCCAAAATAGCACGCGTCGGCTTTGAGATTGTTATCAGTCCGATCCAATAAGCCACCTGCTATCAGTTGCATCAGACTGTAATACTGCGTCTCGGCTTATCGTTCGTTATCAGTTGCATCAGATTTGTAACTAGTAGCTAGGCCTACCCTAGTTACATCCACCCCTGCCTTTTTTTGTGTGTTTTCAACCACAAACAACGCCTGGCAGGTGCACTCCTCCATAGTCAATCGCACAATCGTAAAAAAATTTTATTGTTCCACTCACTGTCCACGTCGTCCCATTCGTATACGATTGACAGTTATACCTATTTCACATATCAACTGTGTCTACATCATCTTCCTGAGACACAAAACAGTTCTAGAATTCACATCCACCCTCTTCGTTTGGTGCCTTCACCAGTTCACTTTTATAGCTTTTTGAACCGTCTGTTCTCATACCAGCGCGACCATGAAAGACTTGATGGTTGCTGACAAAAAATTTCGTATTCTTTCTGTTTCTCAAACTTCTCCGCGGACCACTTATCTGATGGTCTATTGTCTCTCTGCTTTTGGAAGGAACGGGATCCTCTTTGTTGCCGTTATCCTCCACTTGTGTATCGCGGTTGTTCTGTTGATGGTGATATGGTTCCGGGATGGGTATGTGAATTTCCGTTATAGTTTCCGGTTCCCTAATTGTCTTGGATTTCCTTGTGTGTAACTGCTCTTCTTGCCTATTCCAATATTTCTTTAATTGAGCAATATTCGCCCACCGATCCGGTTTGGCGTGATCGATGGGTCTTATCTTAAAGGGGCCACCTGCTACTTTAGGCATCTCCACGACTTGCCATAACTCCTGTCCCCAGAGATCGTGGATTTTGTTTCTGCCTAACGGGTGGCTACGCAGTAATACCCTGTCGTTCAGTTTGAGTGGCGGGTCCTTTGTCTGTACCGGCGGTTCCCTTCGCCGTGCTTCATGTTCTAGTCTTTCCTGTACTACCCTGTACATTTCTCTAATTCTTCTCATATGTTCATTCACATATTCCAGTGCGGTGTATGAGCCAGTCATACTCTCCCTTTTTCCTAGGAACAAATCAAGAGGGAGTCGAGCCTCCCGTCCGAACAGCAACATGTGTGGCGAAAAGCCGGTTGTGGCATGGGGGGTGCAGTTGTATAGATATACCAACTCTGGGAGAAAATCAGGCCAACGTTTTTTCTGTTCAGGTTCTAGAGTACGCAGCAAATCATGCATGCTGCGGTTGAACCGCTCGCACTGTCCGTTTCCTTTCGGATTAAATGTGGTTGTTCTAGATTTGTTGATCCCGTAGTGGCTGCACAGTTGGTTAATTACTTCTGACTCGAAGGCCCTTCCTTGGTCAGAGTGTAATTGTCTTGGTATGCCATATTTGATGAACCAATGTTCTATTAAGACCTTTGCCACTGTTTTGGCAGTCTGATCTCGTGTGGGCACCGCCACAGTCCATTTGGTGAATACATCAGTCATTACCAACACATGTTCCGTCCCATCCGATGATTGCTCCAACGACGTAAAGTCCATAGCCACAATCTCTAGTGGTTTTGTCGCTAGTAGGTGTCCTGATGGCTGTCTCATTTTGACAACTGGCATTTTCGCATGCTGACACCTCACACAAGCCTCACAATGGCGTTTGACCTCCATTTCCATATTGGGCCAGTAACACCTCCGTCGTAAAATTTTGTGCGTCCTGTCCTGACCCTGGTGTCCTGCCCTGTCATGTGCCAACCTTAGCACTTCTTCTCGTAATTGTCCAGGCACCACCACCTGGTGTATTGTCCCATCAATTTGGTCATGAATTCTCCGCATGAGAACACCATCCTCTATACTGAGACGGTCCCACTGACTCAGTATTTTCTTTGTTTCTCGACCAAATTGTTCTCTTTCCCTTCTTCCTGGGAATTTTTGTTCCTGGACGTATTTCAATAGCGGTTGTAAGCCACTATCCGTTCTCTGGGCATCTCTTATCTTTTTGTGATTAAGGCAATTAAAATCACTACTGTCCATATGTCCGGGCTCTGTGGATATGTGCTCCACCCCGGTCTGCCCGTTTTGCATCACTTGCACCCCGTGAGGGATATCTGTTGACGTTCTGACCTCACATATTCCTGTCAGCGTTTCTTCCTCATCGCCCGGTCTCTCGTAAGGATTCCTTGATAAGGCGTCCGCATTGCCATTGGACCGCCCCGGGCGATATTTTATCTCTAGGTCAAAGAGTGCCAATTCTGCTGCCCATCGCTGTTCGATGGATCCCAACTTTGCTGTCTTTAGGTGACTCAAGGGGTTATTGTCAGTGTATACCACACATTTAGCACCTAATAAATAGTCCCTGAATTTTTCCGTCACAGCCAGTAGCGTACGCAGGGGGGGAGCAGGGGGAGCGGCCGCTCCCCCTCTGGCCATTTTCAGCAAAGTGGCGCCTTTTTGAAAACTTTTTAAACTCAAAGTTTTAAACAATGATATTTGTTAAAAAAATAGTTTTGGTCAGCAAATCTATGTAAATCACAAGATTTCTTTTCATGCAGCAATTAAGCATTATTGTACTAGTCTAGTAGTGTCTACGCTTACAACACGTATTAACAGCTGCATCAGTTTGCCATTCTAAAAATAACCATTACGACGCATTGCAATGTTTAAAAAACCTCTGCGGGTAGTACCACTTGGCAAGAGGGGTGTTAAATTTAATGCACCTGTATAATGTATTTGCTTACGAATAATTGAATTAGAAAATGTTATACATAAAACTTCACACATAATTACTTTATATATACAGTTTCACTCGTGTGATTAATTAAAAAAAATTACAATACAGAAACAAATACAACTGATGCGGCACCTCTATTTAAATTTACTTATGAGCAAACTGCGTAGTGGTGGGGAAATTTTGACAAGGTCAACAACGTCATCATGATGAAGTAGTAGTATTCTTTTACAGTTTGGGCGATAGTGATTACGATTACAAATTATATGAAACAGTTACAACCCCCCTCCCCGACGGACCCCTCGGTAAAAAAAAATATTGTCATAATACCACTGCTACCTATTTAAATCTATTTCTGTAATATATATTTGTGTAATATATATTTGTGTAATATATATATATATATATATGTTTAGAACAGTCATCTAAAAACTGACGCTATGTTCACCACCACAATTGTGTAGAGCGACATTATTGTCACACCTAGGTATACACTGGGTTGGATAATTGACCTAAAGTGACCGGACAGTGGTGAATGAAGTTGAACCCCCCCCCCCCCCCCCCAACCCACCCCGAACTGATTTGTTAAGTACATGTAGAAAAACGCGTAATGTACCATGCCGCCAGAAAATTAGCTTTTTAAACGTAAAACTCTGTGAATATTGTTTTTGCAATTACAAGTAAAAAGGTGTGTGATCAATACAGTGATCTAACCTATACCTAACACTATGTTAAAAATGATCTTTAAAGAACACAAAGAAGCAGTAGTTAATTAAAAATATATGATCTGAACTAAAATACCGTTATTTAATTAAATGTAGGATGTTATTCCAAATGTTTTAATATTGTTGTTGTTGTTGTTGTTTTGGGGTTTAAAGTCCGCTTTCAAACTTACGTTTATATCGCAGACTATTTTTGGTGGTTAATTCGTGGTTTTTGTGTATATACGGTTTGGTTTCATTTGTTTTCCTTTCATTTTTGGGTGTAGTTTTTTTATTGTGCGGGATTTGTATTTTGTTATTGGGTGAATATTATTTTATCTTTACAGCTTATTAGACTGATTCTTCGGTTTTGTGCACATATTTTTTTACCAGGCTAAGCAGAGTGGATGGGGCGTCCATAGCCAGTAATGTTTCTGTTGTTAGTAATGGGTTTTTGTTTATCTGGAAGTAGTTGATGAGTTCTTTTCTTTGATTGTTGTATGCCTTACAGTGTATTAGGTAGTGGTCTATGGAAAAGCGTGCTTTTATACCAACTCTGATTTTAAAAACTTTCATTATGCTGTAATACTTTAGCATTTATGATGACGATATATTAAATTTTGATTATAGACAAAGCATTTTGTAAACACGAATAGTCTTAAGCAATTTCATTTTATTCTCAAGTAATTATTTATTTGTTTTGACATTTTATACAATTAAATGTGTAGATATATACATATTTATATTAAGAGAGTGATTATTTCCCCTATTTCACTTGTCTTAAATAATTTCCCAGGAATTATTATGTAAGACATTTTTTACAAGAATGACAAAACAGATTGTGTTACGTTCATTGTTTTTGGTTGTAGTGTGTGTATATTTTGTTTTTGTATTTTTTGTTTAGATTGATACAATTTTTGTTTTGTCGGCCTACATTGCGTGTTTTTTTGTTATATCTTCAGAGTGCTACTTTCAATTTATTTTACATCATAGCGAAGTAATGACATACAGCTAGTAATTATATATATATATATATATATATATATATATATATATATATATATATATATATATATATATATATATATATATATATAAAATACACGTATATAGGACGTGTTAAAAAATTGGCGCCTTTTTTTTGCTCTTTTCGCTCCCCCTACAACGAAAACCTGGATACGCCTCTGGTCACAGCCCATTTTAATGTCAAAAGTTCTAGTTTCATGGCGCTGTAATTTGTCATGTTCTTCTCTGATCCCTTCAGAGCTCGACTGGCATACGCAATAACCCTGAAGCCTTGCTTTTGTTGTTGTGATAGCACAGCTCCCAGACCTTTAGAGCTGGCGTCAATTTCTAGCCGAAATGGTTTGTCAAAGTCTGCGTATCCCAATATCGGCGCCTCTGTCAAAGCCTTTTTCAATAGCTTAAACGAGTTCAGGCATTCCTCAGTCCATAATTCACCTATCAGTTGTGTTTTGCCTTTCTTTTTCTCCTTACTGTGTTTCTTTGTCATTTTGTTTACCAAGTCATGCAATGGTGCGGCAATTTTTGCAAAACCAGGTACAAATTTTCTATAATAGGAAGCAAAACCCAAGAATGCCCTGACCTCTACCGTAGTTGTTGGTTGTTTCCATTCTTTAACAGCTGCAATTTTATCTGGGTCAGTGGCGATGCCATCCGACGAAATCACATAACCCAAAAAATGTACCGATTTCAGACCAAAGCAGCATTTGTCTGGGTTCAGCTTTACTCCTATCTCCCTAAGACGGAGAAACACTTGTTCTAATCTTTTTAGATGGTCCTCCCAAGTTTTTGAGTAAACTAGAATATCATCCAAGTACACCAACATTATTTGAAATAGAAAGTCACTCATAGCACTCTGCATTACTCGCTGGAATGTAGCAGGTGCATTAGTCAAACCAAACGGCATACGGGTCCACTCGTACAGTCCCAGTGGAGAAATAAATGCAGTCTTATGTTGATCGTTGGGGTGCATGGCCACTTGGTGGTAGCCACTAGCCAAATCCAAGGTAGAAAAAAATCTTGCTCCCCCCAACGCATCAAGACATTCATCAATACGAGGCAAGGGGAATGCATCCCTTCTTGTGATATTGTTCAATTTCCGGTAATCACAACACAGTCTTATCTCCCCTGACTTCTTTTTTACCACTACTATCGGTGCCGCATACGGGCTAGTGCTGGTTGTAATAATTCCCTTTTTTAGTAGATCGTTCAGGTGTGCCTTCACCGCAGAGTAGTGACTCGGTGGTAATCTTCGATAAGGTTGCGCCACCGGCTTGTCTTGTAGTAAGGGTATCTGGTGTTTTATTACTTCCGTGTAACCCAAATCACCCTCGTACGAGGCAAATATATCCCTGTACTTATTCAACAATTCATTTAGTTTTGGGTCCTCAGTTTCCGGGAATGTATATGATCGGCCATCCTCTTTCTTCACCTCGGCCGTCACATTGACCGACCTAATTGTTACTTCATTACTGCTGGTATTGCTCAGTTCGATGCACTGTGCCGACCTTTGTACCTCGACGTTCTGTGGTACTCCTACCAGAGTATTAGGCGGTATAAAAATTTCCTCATCCAAAACATTTGCCACTAATCCTTGAACTAGTCCATTTTCCGCTGATGTGTATGTCCGCAGTAACACGACGCCTGCCCTCAGTGCGGCGCCACATGGTTCTATCATCACATCACCATTCACGCTTCTATCCCCAATTTGTAATGTGATTGCCTTGACCGTGTTTGCCGGGACTGATATCCTTCCTCTGGTCTTGGCAAACCTGGCCAACTTGGATCCCCGACCTGGTGTGGTCGATCCGACAATATTTGTAAGAAATTCTGGCAACTGGCCAAGAATATTCATGCCCAACAGGCAAGGTATATTTGACACATTTGTCTCTAGGTTGTGTTTCGTAACGAACACCCCAACCTGCTTCAACCTATGTCCCGCCACCACGACATCCGCCAGAAAATAACCACAATAAGGAATGGTTAGTCCATTAGCTGCCGTCAGGCGCATGCCTGTGTCAGACCTCAACCTATGGTCTTTTCCTTTCATCCATTTGGTGTAAAAATTTTCCGTGATTGTCGTCACCTGGGAGCCTGTATCCACAATTGCCTTCACCGCGATGTCCCCAATCGTAATCACCATTTCGGGACAGACTCCCATCATTTTGCTTCTTGGGCCATAACCTCGCCCCTCTGTAGCCTGGCCCTGCCTTACAGAGGACGACCGTTTCCCTGGCAGTACCGTGCCATATGTCCGGGTTGTGAACAGGACAAACAAATTGGTCGACCGTCAGCCGTCCACCGGAGTGATGGACCGGCGGGTCGCGGCCGTCCAACCTGTCTCTGTTTTGTACCGTTCTTTTCCTGATTCTCAGCTGTTGACCTGCTTTCTAACCTCTCCAATCTTTGGTTAACCTTATCCAGGTGGGCCAACAGTTGAGCCATCATGGTTTCCACCGTGCCGGTCCCCGTGGGTGGGGATTGTTTCTGTTCCGGCACAGAGACTTTGTCCACCGAACAGTTCGATTGGTCCTCATCCTCGGACCTGCGGATCGCTGAGTTCCTGACCTGAAGGAAGGTCAACTGCGGGTCTTTGTGGACCTCCTCTTTCAACTCTCTCCTTAAGATCGGGGTTGCTAGCCCCTCGATGAACTGGTCCCTCAGTAGGCGTACATCAATGTCAGGTGTTTTGACCTTTACCGAATCAAAGGCCCTGTTCATCCGGTGTGAGTACTCCATCACACTCTCCGCCATTCTCTGCCTTAAGCCTACGAACCCTGCCAGCAGTTGCGATCCCCACCGTCTCTCCCCAAAGGTCTCCATAATCAGATCCAGCACCTTATCCGGATCTGATTGGATGGTTTTATCATGGCATTTGACCTCTGCCCTAACCGTCTCTCCTATACTGCCCATCAGCAGTCTTAATCTTTCCTCTGGTGACATGCCTCTCGAGGCCCAGGCCGCTTTGACCTCTTCACTGAACCTGTTGGTTAAAGTTGGATCACCGTCCCCGTAAAATTTGTTAATGTGGGACTCTCTGGGTAGGACCACTATATGGGTCTGCTTCTCGTCCAGAGTAGACATTGTATTCCGTAAGTAAAACAAAAGAGTTCTTTCTTACCGTGTGTGTATGAAAAAATTTTCCTCGTTCCTCAATTTTCACAGTTCCTGAATGTCCGAATTCACACACACACTAAACACAGTTATGCACAAGGTTGACTATGGGTGCCTAAAGCGGCAAGTCTAGTTGAATTCATCCTGTCCGACGACGCCAATTGTAACGAGCGAACAGTTACCCTGCTCGCAACGCCACATGTTACGAGACTATTTGCCTGTAGTGCCAAATGTAACGAGTTTAACCACTCATGCTACACAACATCGACTACAGTAGAAAGACTCGAAGATGCAGGTTCGCTATTGATCCTTTTATTACATGAATCAAGAAATGCTTCAAAATAACACAATGAATCAACAGGAATGCTTCACAATAATAGTCTGAATCAACTGACCCCTAACAGTCCTCACTAGGCTTCATATAACTGAATCCACATGTCTATTGTCCTTCTTAACACAATATAACCAACTTGATATGTCACACAGACTGACTGATCTAAAGCGAGCGATGAAGAGAGCGAGCGATCGAAAAGGGAAGAGAGTTCAGCCGTCCCCTCCTATTTATCCCTTGTATTCGTACTCGTCTTCGTACTTGTATTCCTCCGTAATCGATACTTGTACTCGATGTCTCCGACTACTAGTTGCGCAGTTCTAACGTACAGTCCGATTAATAAACATCTGCGTCCTATCAATCAAAGTTGACAGGCCGTCTGAATCCCCTCGTACCGTTTCCCAAAATAGCACGCGTCGGCTTTGAGATTGTTATCAGTCCGATCCAATAAGCCACCTGCTATCAGTTGCATCAGACTGTAATACTGCGTCTCGGCTTATCGTTCGTTATCAGTTGCATCAGATTTGTAACTAGTAGCTAGGCCTACCCTAGTTACATATATATATATATATATATATCAGCGTCCTGTATTATGACCAGTATTTCTAGAATGATGACAATCCTAACCTGAACCTTGACTTAAACCGTAAACACTTGTTAACGAGACGCCAACAATATTTTCCTGTGTTATTTCTAGAATATATATATATATATATATATATATATATATATATATATATATATATACAATACAAAATATACCATATATTAAAAGTATGCACATCAACATGTATCTTACAATAAATTTAAGGTTTCATTAAGAAACTGGCCAGAATTTATAAGACAAATATATAATCATTTTTCGGAACACGACAAACTAATCATAAATACAACTTGAGTTAGATAGCAGCGGCGTGTTACCTTAACTCAGTGGCGTAGCTACCGTGAACAAGGAATAGGGACCCAAGGAAAAAATAGGGTCCCTTTTTTCTCTTTTAGAAAATTAAAACTTTTACATTGGAATTTTAGTATTTGTTTTATATAACTAATTTTTGAAAAAAATGAAATCCTGTTTCATTTTTGTATAGAAAAATTTAAAAATTCCACTCCGTCCCCCATTATTTTCTTATTGTATGGGTACTGGCATTCAGTGTGTGTGTGTGGGGGGGGGGTCGAAAAGGGCCCATCTGTAATAATAACACGTTGTCGCATGGTCGAGCAAGCCATTGAGAGATTTAGGCATCCGGCACTCGTAAATTTAACATTGTACCGTAACGGCTGACGAAGGGGTCCAAGGATAATTTGTGCACAGGGGCCCGAAAATCCTAGCTACGTCACTGCCTTTAACCTAGAAATTACATAGTATGTGCATTTTAACAAACGTTAAGAATCACTATAATTTAGTCATGAAAGACAACCCTAAAACCACGTTAGCACTTGCGACATGTATTATATACATGTCTAGAAAATGGCAGTTAATGTTATGTGAAAACATTTTTTTCCCCCGCAGATCATGTAAACTAACTTTCTGCGAATTTTTTTTTCTAGGAGTCATTATACACGTCGCAAGTGTAAACGTGATATAACATAGCATTTGAATCAGCCTGCTCAGCAAATATCTTTGTTATAAAATTTTGTTTCCCCATTAATTAACACGGTAACTACAACGCATATCTGAATCTGTTCTTCTGCTGCTCTGTTTAATTTCACCTGCGGTGAATTGATTATTCAATTTACTCACACGCAACGTATTTTTATGCCATCGCCTATTTATTCTGCGTAACTTATAAACACACATGCGCTGTTAATTTAATAACATTATTTTTTTTAAAAATCACCAATTACGTTTAAATTCGGCCGGTCACGATGACAATACGGGCAATTAGCGTGCTGGTTGTCTGGAATTAATTACCCCGCGCGTACCTGGTGATCCTGCTTAATTTAGACGGCAGATTGGAGTGCAGCACCCGTGGTTTAATTAAATTGTTTTAGATTAATACAAAGGTTAACGATAGACAGACTACAGCACGAAGGCTTCAGAAATAGAATTTTTGAAAGAAAGGGGAACTCAGCCGTCAAAGAAAATTCTAAGAGTTGTCTCCCTTTTAAATTTTTTCTTTTCTTTTATAAGATGAAAACGTTTTCATTTGAGTAGTCAATCTAGTGTAGTACTCTGTTATGTTTTTAATTTAAAGATAGAAGCCTTGTGAGAGTTTCAGCCTGTTCATCCATCATACTAGAAAGCAGTAATGTTTCCCAATGTAAGAATGAATAAAAAATGAAAAACAGCATTCAACAAGATGGTCCTATTCCTCGATTATGTAACAAAACAACGGCCTCCTGTAAGTAATTTAAAACGTGTGCGATTTCCGAAGCCGAAAATACAGAGAAGGAATAATATGGTCAGCACTATGCCGACCCACCCCCCCCCCCTTTACTCTTCGTAATTCCGTCAGGTACCTATTACCGGTGGACGGATTCCTGGACATTTTTCTGTCTCAAGCCCGGGGTTTGAACCCGAGACATTCGGGATAGCAAGATGTTGGTATAATATCACATCGCCCTCTCTTCTGCCACTTTAACTGCCACTCTTGTCTCACTCGCATTCCCAATCGTGTGCCTATCCCATTCTTTTGCCACTCCCACTCCCACTCTTGAACTCGTGTGCCACTTCTAATTTTGTGTCACCCCCCCCCCCCCCTCTCATGCGCCACTCGTCCTCGTGTATCACTCCAACTTGCACTCGTGTGCCACTCCCACTCCCCACTATTTCCGCCACTCCCACGCTTATGCCACTTCCACCCCTTGTGCCATTCACATTCTCGTGCCACTCTCAATACCACTCTCGCGCCTCTCGCCCTCTTGTGCCACTCCCACTCCCACTCCCACCCTTACACCCCTCCCACTATTTTACCACTCCCACGCCTATACCACTCCCTATTCCACCCTCCTTCTACACTCTTCCCGTGAGTCATATTTACCTACGTCATTCCTTTATTTTTCTAACCCTCTATGAATACAAACATCCATAATATTCACAGCCAGAAAGTTTTATTCTCATGTGATTGTGTCTCAAATTTTTCCCACTCAGACGAGGTGGTTCAAACTCAATGATCGATTTTATAAAAATCACCTCTGGCGTTGTAATAATGACAAAAAAATAAATTCAAAAATTGGTTCTCCTATGTGTTTTTGTTTTGTCGTAGCTGAATTATCTGTTCAAATCGAAATGACAACTTTGTGTTTAAGGCTTGTGTCCCTTGACTAGCCATGCCAATACTCAATTATGATTTTTATTTCCGTAAAAAGGAACATATAAGTGGTAATGATAAAATGTATGCTTTTGTTATTTTTAACAAGGTATACGTTTTGTTATTATGGGACAGCGAGGCCTAAGCGGAAGAATGTCCCTGAGCTGACCACAACTTCCATTCATATGCCGAGGTCAAGAAACATATAAACTCTACTACATTTGCCCAATAGATCGCTAAGTCTAAAGAGGATTCTTTACTTTTTGTTTTTACTTAACGTTTAGTTTTTCATTTAAAGCTCAATAAAACCTCCAGCTTTTAAGAATGAAGCAAACGTCATTCAGTAAAACAGATCTACTAGATTGATTTTATTGATGCTCTCATTAACCCCGAACCTTTCCATTAAATCAAATCTCTCCACGAGAATGGTAACAGGTAAATTAAAAATGGTTAAAATGTCCAAATCTTGCAGCTGAAGCGAAGTTGTGATAACGGAAACCGCTATCATCGAGTTTCTTCGAGATTTTTTTTTCTCCGGGGGGGGGGGGGGGGGGGGGGGGGCTTAAAATTTTCGGACTAAAATTTTCGGTGAGGGGCGGACACTGTTAAAAGTATATATTTTCTATTATAAATTTTATATAAATTCCATTTCGTTCAGGATGGGGTGGGGGGGGGGGGGGGGGGGAAGGGGGTGGAGGCGGAGCCGCACCGAAGAGATGCCTGGAAGAAACTCTGATCATCGAACCAAAACGATTTTTAAAAAAAATTATATAATTATTTTGAGTTCAGCTTAATGTTAAACTTATAAATATGTGTACATTCATGGACCAGTGTTTTTTTCAGACTTTCGTTTCTCCGAGTGGTCATTTGAGACTTTTGGGGGTGGGGCGGGGGGGGGGGGGGTACGACTACATTGTCAGATCTTTCTTCTTCTTCTTCGTTCTTAATTTTAGTGTTGGAAGGGATCCCCCTCCAACACATTTAAGTAGACGTGTCAACTGGTTATGCGCCATTGAGGCCAATGACTCCGATTTCAGCCCGCATTTCTTTTTGGATTTGCTTCCATAGCCTTTATCCAACAAAGAACAAACTTCAAGGCAACAGTTAGAATAGTGGCTGTCCCTAGCTAACGAGGCTCATCTGCCCGAGGGTTTAGCTACCACGATCTTTACCGACTCGATTACCCTTGAACATTGTCGGATAAAAATGTACAATCTCTCATCTCATAAGCTCTTCCCTAAGGCGTCCTAATCATCATCATCATCATCATCATCATCATTCCTGTGGATGCATTGTGAAGCTTAGGAACGCAACCGCACCGCTCCTCCAACTTCAGTCCACGACATTCCGGATGCTTCTGCTTCTCTTACGGCAGACCTTTTCCAAGTTTGTTTTGGCCTACCTACTTTCCTCTTTCCTAGGTAAGGTACTTAAGAGAATTGAGTGGACTAGAGGAAGTACAACTGGATTGAGCAAATCAACCCAACTCTTGACGGGGGAGGGGGGGGGAGGTGAAAAAATGTGTGGTTTGGGTGTCATCCATCAATACGTCAAGCTAAATAACGTCTAAAATTCGTTTTCTAACATTGCTTTTTAGCGCAATTTCCATACTGGACAATTGCGATTATTAACTCGTCATTTCTGGATGTATGTCCGCAGCTTTAAGTCGTATCTAAGTCGTATCTCCTCCTCAACGAAGCAATAACGAGGGCTAGTTCCAAAAGCAAATATGTTAAGCAAGTTCCGAGGATGATTGTGGGCCAAAAAAATTCCCGGAATTCCTTCCTGGATTTCCCGGAAAAGCCAAAAAACCTCGAAAAAATGCAGTTTTTGGCCCATATCTCGGCAACCAGACCACTTAGCGACTTAAACATTTACCAATCGATTTCTGCTATAATTTAGAACAATATTGCAGAAGAAAGTTTTCAAAAATATCCTTTTGTTCAGTCACAACAATTTTTTAAAAATTACATTATACATAACACACTACAGTACTATATAGCAATAGAGAGAGCGCGACAACTAAATACCCCCTACACGTCCGCAAATTTTTTTAAATTGCGTTAATAAATATTTTTTCTATTTTGTTTTGAATTATTAAAACTACTTGTGTTGCATTATTTATTTGCTGAATATATGATTTATCTCGATTTAAAATTGTTATGGATAACATAAGGAAATTACGCTTAAATTGTCACTAGACTTTTTATTAACTTGTTTTATAATGCAAAAAGTGGGACGTCACACCATCTGAACCCACCCCCCTCCAACTCATAACACACTGTCACAATATTACGGACTCCCCCCTCCCCCCTACGACTGTGACGTCATTTATGGACGACCCCGTTACCGCTCGACTACGCCGTCCGTTAATTCAACATAATTTATTTATTTATTTTATTTTTTGGATAGCGTTCTAAATTATGCTTTTTTGTAGGTTTAGTTAAAGGGGGCAGTATTACCTTGACAAAGGGAGAGAAACAACAAATTTGGACAAACAAATCTATAAGACATACACCTGTCAAATGTTTAAAGGAGTTATTATGATTTTATTGCTATCATACAACATATAACTATATCTTTAATATAAATATTAAAATATATTTATTAGCATATAAAATATATTTAAAAATATTTATTAATAGTTATTGTAAACATCAACAGAATCATCTAAAATTTCCAATAATTATTATTTATAATCCTATACGGTATTGCTTGACAGTGTTTAGCTTCTTTGAAAATTGAAACTTTACCAAATATCCAACCACAATAACCTACAAAAAACAAATGAAGAAGAATGGAAAGAAATGACCCAAAAAATTAACAACTTCCTAGCACTTTACAAATTTAGTACAACAACATTTATTGCTATGTCAGCAATTATTAACCGGTACATCATCCCCAAAATTATCTATATAGCCACAGCCAAAACAATCTAAAATCAAACAATTAAAACCATAAATAAACTCATCAGAGATTACATATTTCAAGGTACCATTAGAAACATTAGTCACAACACGCTTGTTCAAAACAAATATAAAGCGGGATTCAAGCTACATGACATTCAAACAAAAATTAACACATTTAGAATAACACACATCGGAAGAATAATCGTACAACCACACTATCACCCACTAGCACACTATTACATAGGCATTCAGCTCAATAAATTCACAAAACTAAGGAACAAATCTCCCCACTTCTTTGGACAGGTACTCAGCGCCTTTTATAAAAAATGCCTACAGTCACTTAAAAACAACGAAAAACTTATACACGACAAATCCCAAAGTATCTATAAATAAACCGGGAGTGATCTCCCCAAAACTTTCTCGAATATTCTTATATAACTTGGAATATAGACATGATTTTTAATTACTTAAACTTTTAAAAATAGAATAGAATCTCATAGAAAAAAGAATTGCGCCAAAACAAAATGTGCATAATAGTGCGCAATATTATTAGTACTTTATAAATTTACATGCGTTTTTTTGAGAAATAGGAAATAGCGTAAATCAGTACTTCCGTTCAACGGAAATTACTCAAAATTTAACAGAAGGTAGAGAATTAGATCTTTTACTTACATATGAAATTTCATTTATCTATCCTAAATAATACTCAAGTTATAGGCTTTTGAAAAATTCAAAGTAGAAAAAGTACCACTTCCGGTTATCGGAAATCGCTCAAAAGTTGGGACGAATCTACGATTTTGATAAAATACTTATATATAACATTTCATCAACCTAGCTGTAACGGTACTCAAGTTATCGTGTTTACACACAGACAGACAGACACACACAGACACACACACAGACACACACACAGACACATAGACATACGGACAAGATTGCAAAATTATGTTTTTCCGTATCAGTGAGGTGTAAAACGTTGAGATTTGTAAAAATTTCGATTTTTTTTTTTGCACAATTACAACGCTTTCTCTATACTTCGTATATACGAGAAAGTAAAAAAACTTGTTAATAAATTTTTATTACTATTTCATGTTTAAAATAAATTAATTAATTAAAAAATAACTGTGGGGCGACTACTATAGATGTAGATGTTTGAAATGGAAGTATAATTTTTTTTATGCGTCTTATTGTAATTAACATAACTTTTCCGGTTGCTTAAAATTTGTATCATTTTAATTTTCTGTAATCCTAAATTTATTTCAGCTCTACGTAAAAGCCCAAACCCCCCTCAGCCCACCACGACGATGGAAAAAAAAAAAACCTTGAATCATCATTTAATTACACATTTGCATTTTCAGGTTGTTTTTTTTAAAAAAAAATTGTTATTAGACGTTTTGTATTAGATCTATATAAAAGTAAATCATCTTAAATAAATGAAAGTAGGCTACAAGTAAGGAAGAGGTATTACTATTGTAAATCTGTATCAGTCCTCACAAGCCGAGGATGAAAACTGTAATACTAAAAAAACTGACACTGTAAATTACATGTCTGAGACAATATATACATACATAATATATATATATATATATATATATATATATATATATATATATATATATATATATATATATATATATATATATATATATATTAGATGTAGATCTTGTGAAGCTTTTAATACAAATCAGATACTATACGAAGCCAAACACAAATAGTTTTGTGAATATTATAATAAGCAGTTATTTGTAATCAGCGCTTGTAGGTTGTCCATATAAATATAATCTATATAGCGATACATTTTTCAGACTCATATGACGATATGGAGGGGGGGTCAAGAATAAGATGTTACATTGATTTTTATAACTAAATAGAAAACAATCCGTTAATTATCGTTTATAAGGTGGATGGAACATTGTGGGTTTGGGGGTAAATTGTCTAAAATAGTGAAGCTTTATGGACAACACTTCATTATATGTTAGTCGAAGTTGAAAGATTTTATAAATGAAAAAAATAAAAAATGATAGTGAACTCAGTAGTTAGTAGTCCTATAGACCTTCCTGTAGATCCTTTAAGGCAGATTAAACCAGATCCCTTCCCGGATCTTTTAGACCATTATTATTAAAGTAAATAACATTTTTTTAAAATTATTTTAAAAAATTAAAATAAAATAACAATTAATAGATATAGATGTGTATAGTATAAATAACGCCATTACAAACGGGATGAGATCATTATTTTTTTGGCCAATTTTTAAAATCTGTTTTTGTTAGGGCGAAACTGCCTGTTGAAGTAAACGGTGTTTTAGCAAATAACAATCCCAGAAACTCTAGCTTAGCTATAGTCACAGCTAAGTTATTGAAATCATTTGTTTGCCTCTAGCTCAGCTATAGCCACACCCACTTTACTGAAGTCATGTGTTTTGCATTTTATCGTTAAATACACGTATAACCCAAATCTAAAATATGATGCAATTCGTACTGAAACGATGTTTCTGCGCATTAGGCTGATATTTACATCACATCACATCCGGTTCCAGCTACATTCGCTTCCTGTTATGCCAGATTTTTTTTTGTCTTTAAAAATATCGCATCTCATGTTTGGCTGGCTTTTATAAGTCCAATCAAATAGGGTGGTGGGGATGGGGAGGGGATCAATCAATACTATGTCAGAATAGGGAGCTTCCTCTGGTTGGAAAACACTCTTAAAACAACAGCAATTTGTAATTTCAGACCCGTGGGGGAGGGGGCGGGGGCGTAGGCGTGGTCAGTCGGCAAACGCTAATGTGGTTGTTAAATTTAAAAGTCCCGAGTTCGAACCCCTGTGATCTGATGAGACCAGAGTTTCTTCCAGGCATCTCTTCGGGGCTAAGCCCCCCCCCCCCCCGAAATTTTTTACCGCCCCCCCCCGAACGAAATGAAATTTATATAATGTATATAGAAAATATATACTTTTGTGTCCGCCCCCCCCAAAGAAAGTCTACCGCCCCCCCCCCCCCCCGAAAATTTCAAGTGCCCCCCCGGAGAAAAAAGTCTGGAAGAAACACTGCTAACGCCCCCCCCCCCTCCCGAACGAAATGAAATTTATATAGAAATATATCCTTTTAACATTGTCCGCTCCAACCCACCTCCCCCCCCCCCCCCCGAAAATTATATCCCCCTCAAAAAAATTTCAAGTGCCCCCCCACCCCAGAAAAAAAAAAGTCTGGAAGAAACACTCAATCGTTGGGGACAGGGACCTATCTAGGAAAGACAACTCCAAAATCAAAACAACTACTGCCTTGAACTTAATATGGTGAAAGGCAACTGGAAACGAATCCAGAAAAAAAGCAGTCTGAAACGGAGTCTTATATAGTAACTAGGATTTTTTTTATCCCTCCTGATGAAGAAGTATACCATAGCAAGGATGTTTTATCCCTACTGTCCCGTAGACCGATATCACAGCTATGATGATCTTTGTGGACGGCGGGGTTGAACGGTAGAGTGTTCGAACGCTAACTCGAAAACAGAGTTTCTTCCAGGCATCTCTTCGGGGGAGGGGGAAGGGGGGCGAAAGTTTACCGCCCCCACCCCCCCCCCCCCCCGAACGAGATGTATTTTATATAGTAAACATGCACTTTTACTAGAGTCCGCCCCCCCCCCCTCCCCGAAATCCCCGAAAAATGTAGACCGCCCCCCCCCCCCGAAAATTTCAAAAGCCCCCCCCCCCCCGGAAAAAAATGTCTTGAAGAAACACTGCTCGAAAACCTCGAGTTCGAATCCAAGTCCGACCGACGTCCATGAGTCAACCCAGCTCAGATGTGTACCTGACATACGATAGAGAAAGCAAAGACGGCTAGGCATAATACTGATCCTTCAATCCCTTTATAAGCCGAGGTCACTAAAAAAAGGATACATTTTTTTAGGATGTTTTATCCTTTCTGATCTGAAGACTTACACCATTGCTAGGATTTTTCTAAATCCCTGGATTTTGATACAATGCTCTAAACCAACCCCCCATCCCCTTCCCGTCTAAAAATAAGAAAACCAATGTCTAAACCTCTCTCCCGACTGACATTGATGTCGTTTAGTTCTCAGGGTTTAATAACATCCCCTCCGTACATGGGGGAGAAATAAGGGTGAACAAATTCTACTGAACGCTCTTCAAAAGAAAATCACATCGACATTTTCTAATTACAGAGTTTGTAAAATATCAAGTGTTATTCACCAGTTCATGCTACGCAATAAGCTTCCCCCACCCCAAAAAAAAAAAAATACCATATCTTCGCTGTAGCTAGTCTTCATATTTCAAAAAAATCAATACATCGTAATTTTTTTTCCTACAACTTCCGCTGCCCCCCCCCCCCACCCCCCTTTCAGCCTTGTTTTTCTTTTTCTCCTCTCAAATTCCTTTCAAGCCCTATAACTCAACACGCTTGCATCTCTTCCTGTGTCTTCTCGTTGTAGTGTCGGACTGGTTTTTTTCTTCTAGTTTTAACTTCAATGAAGTCTTTGCTTTTCTTATTTCAAGAATTTGAACCGGGGGATAATTGAAAAGCTCTTAATCAATCTTCGATTCATTTCTTTCGGCGCGTAAAACTACGTGTAAAAATATTATTCTTTAGAAAGGAGTATAAAAAAAAAAAGTGAGTTTCTTTTTTTTATGAATTAGAGTGATTGGAATTTATTTTATTTTGTGAGTGTGTAGAGAAGAGTGGGGTGGGGAGAGGGGGGGGGGTGTATCGATTTTCGGAAATGTAAGCTGTCAGCCTAGTCGCGGAGGACTTTGCTGCAAGCTAAATATTTCCGTTGGGTTATGTAATCGAGTATTTCTTCGTATTGGCGGGTTGTCATAATCTAAGTCCTATGTGGACGTGTGTGGGTGATCAGCGTGGTGTGGTGGATGAGATGTGGTTGGCGTGTGGTTTCAATGTGATCAAATACATCTGATTCTGCTTGTAGGTGATTTTCATGGGATGAAATACAACACCTAAATTTTGCTTTTATGTGATTTACACGTAATAATATCTAACTCTGCTTGAATGTGATTTCCATATGACAAATACAACATTCAATTCGGACTGTATGTGATTTTCATGTGATGAGCTACAACACCTAGTTCTTCTTATGCGTAGTTTTAATGTGATAAATGCGTCTAATTCTGCTTTTATGTGATTTTCGTGTGATAACTAACTCTGCTTGTATGTGATTTCTATGTGACAAATACAACAGTCAATTCGGATTAAATGTGACTTTCGTGTGATCAAATACATCTAATTATCCTTTTATGTGATTTGTATATGATAAAATATAACATCTAATTCTGCTTGAATGTGATTTTCACTTCTACAAATTCGGCTTGTATAACATTTTCATGTGAAATATAAAATCTAATTATGCTTGCACATATTAATAATGTGACAAAATGCAACCATGCTTGTGATTTAAAAGTGATACATTCGTCAAATAGATTTCTCAGGTACATTGAATGAACTTCAAATGTTATTTCCAACCACACACAAAAGTATGTTTTACTTTTAATTCTTAGAAATATTTTGAAATATTTTTCTAAATCGTAACTTGCGGATGTAATGCTTATGAGTCAACCGGAAGTTCAAAAATAGCTTTCGCAAAATTTCAACAGATGTATAAATTATGTTTCTTTCGAATACTTTAGTATTTATTTTTTAAAGTTTCCGAGTTCGTTTTCATCTTTTGAAAAGTGTATTCAGCTGGTTATACATTTTTTGTATTCTCTTCCAATTAAAATTTGATAACGGTGCGTGTATTTGTTTAACAGATGCTAGTTTGACGCACACTGATGGGATTTCGGTTTCCTTTATAAAACTAAGACTTTTAAAAATATAAACCCTTCTGCGTGCTAAATACTATTCTGTGTTTTCTATTTTACGTTTAAGGACTGATGTAGTATAGGCTTTGACGTTTAATGTGGTTGAGTCATTACTGGGTACATTGACCGGTCTAGCTCAGGCTTAATTTAATGGAGCTTCACGATGGGAATGGGTAAGGGGGGGGGGGGGCATGATGAGAGATGTTTTCTTTTCTGATGAAGCTAAACATACAGTTCCGGTGCAGGGTTATGTAGGTAAGACGTATTAAAACGCCTCCTTTCGCACACATTAATTAAAAAATAATAAATATGTGTAAGAAAAATATTAATTTAAAGTGAAATATTAATTGATTAGTAATTGCAGAAACGTTGCAAGTACATAACAAAATATATATTTTCGTTTTTCGTCATCGACTGAGATTTGTTACAGAATAAAGGTAGTTGAAAGTAAATAATGTCCACGTATGTTTTAAAACATAGGGTGGTGTGGCCGAGGGGTAGAGTGCTAGTCTACTATCACGTAAGTCTCGAGTTCGGATCACGGGTTGTTTTCTTTAGGATGTTCATGAGTCCACCCAGTTCTAATGGGTACCTGACACATACTAGGGAAACATAGGCGGCCTTGGTAAGTGTTGACAACATTATCCCCTTGTATGATGGGGCTTTTAAATGTATCTTTCTGTATCTGCCTTTGTGTCTTGGGCACGAACGGAAAAAGTGTCTGATGATGATATTCAAAATATATTTAATGATATTTTATATATTTGATTAACAACATATTTTCATAAACAAATAATTAGTTTTTTCATTTATTTTCCGACATTTTTAAACCATCGTTTAAGCTTGACGTTACTTAAAGACAGAAGCTGACAACCACATCCCCGCGATTGGTCTCTAAGTAACTTTATAATTTCGAAAAGAAATAAAGGCTGTTTGAGGAATACTAGTCGCACTTTACCCACCTACTAATACCAGTTATAGCCTTTCCAACCTACAATTTACCAGTCGCACTTAATCACGTACAAAATAACAGTCACACTTTACCCACCTGCTTAAACCATTTGCTCTTTACCCACCTGCTTATTCCAGTCGCACTTTACCCACCTACTAACGCCAGTCCCACTTTACCTACCTACTAATACCTGTCGCACTTTACCCACCTACTAATACCAGTCGCACTTTACCCACCTACTAATACCAGTCGCACTTTACCCACCTATTAATACAGTCTAACTTTACCCACCTACTAATACCAGTCGCACTTTACCCACCTACTAATACCAGTCGCACTTTACCCACCTACTAATACCAGTCGCACTTTACCCACCTACTAATACCAGTCGCACTTTTCCCACCTACTAATACCAGTCGCACTTTACCCATCTACTAATACCAGTCGCACTTTACCCACCTACTAATACCAGTCGCACTTTACCCACCTATTAATACAGTCTAACTTTACCCACCTACTAATACCAGTCGCACTTTACCCACCTACTAATACCAGTCGCACTTTACCCACCTACTAATACCAGTCGCACTTTACCCACCTACTAATACCAGTCGCACTTTTCCCACCTACTAATACCAGTCGCACTTTACCCATCTACTAATACCAGTCGCACTTTACCCACCTACTAATACCAGTCGCACTTTACCCACCTATTAATACAGTCTCACTTTACCCACCTACTATTACCAGTCGCACTTTACCCACCTACTAACGCCAGTCCCACTTTACCTACCTACTAATACCAGTCACACTTTGCCCACCTACTAATACCAGTCGCACTTTACCCACTTACTAATACCAGTCGCACTTTACCCACCTATTAATACAGTCTAACTTTACCCACCTACTAATACCAGTCGCACTTTACCCACCTATTAATACAGTCTAACTTTACCCACCTACTAATACCAGTCGCACTTTACCCACCTACTAATACCAGTCGCACTTTACCCACCTACTAATACCAGTCGCACTTTTCCCACCTACTAATACCAGTCGCACTTTACCCATCTACTAATACCAGTCGCACTTTACCCACCTACTAATACCAGTCGCACTTTACCCACCTATTAATACAGTCTCACTTTACCCACCTACTATTACCAGTCGCACTTTACCCACCTACTAACGCCAGTCCCACTTTACCTACCTACTAATACCAGTCACACTTTGCCCACCTACTAATACCAGTCGCACTTTACCCACTTACTAATACCAGTCGCACTTTACCCACCCACTACACCACGGTGTTCTGTGAATGTCACATGCTTAGATAAAAGATGTATAGCGATCGAGGGGTAGCGCATGTTATGTCTTAAAGTCTTGAGATCGATTCCTTGTCTAGACTCTGCAAGTCATACGTGAGTCTGTCTTAAAGTCTTGAGATCGATTCCTTGTCTAGACTCTGCAAATCATATGTGAGTCTGTCTTAAAGTCTTGAGATCGATTCCTTGTCTAGACTCTGCAAGTCATACGTGAGTCTGTAGTGCTCTGATCTATACATTTATCGTAACGGAGATAGTAAAGTCACTAAGACACAGGGGCGGAACTACAGTGCCGCAAGACCCCGCAATGCGGGGGGGGGGGGCCCAGGGGCAGTTTAGGGGCCCACAGCCGACCTTAATATATATATATATACATATATATGGCAGAGGTGTAGCGAGTGGGGGCCCAAAAGAATTTTTTGTGGGATGGCCCTATTTTTCTAGTTCCGCCACTGCTAAGACACTATGCTTAAAACAGTCTTGAACTCGTAAGCAAAGGTATAAAAAAGTTTTTAAAAATGATAATTTCGACCATATAAGACTTAGTATAGAGTATAGACTATTATGTCAAAGGTCTAGTTTTACTTTTTTTTTTCACCAAAAGAGGCTTATAAAAATCTAAACTCATGTTAAAATTTTAACGAATTAAAAAGAAAGAATTAAAAAATCTATCGTTAGCTGTTCTTTAGATTAATGCACGCACGCAATCGCAAGTTCAATTTAAACAAAGAATCCACCGGCTTTCTTGCACTGGTCAAGAATCGAACACGATCAAATTTCTCACAACCTTAAAACCTAAACGTCTGTCAACTTCGATTCCAGTAGATTACTCCTTCACCGCTGTTTTTTCTCCCTTAATCCTAGCACGTCCGCGGACTTCCAGCACAAAAGTCTTTGACAAAACCCCTCTAGATTTACTTAGTCTGGATCGTCGAACTCTACAAAGAAAGAAAAAAAAAGAATCCTTCAGTACTAGTGGGATTCTCAAATAGCGACCCTCCGTTTTTCTATAGGCAACGTAAACCCGGTTTACGTTACGCCGTGGCGATTTGGATTGCATTACTTCAACTCGGGGGGCGATGACCTCGGTGTTCAGGGAAAGCTAGGGGACAATATTGATTTTTGTTTTAAAGTTATGGGGAGGGTGAGGTGGGGAGGGGGTATCGATTGTGCTGTAACAATCAGCACGCCATGGTTAATGGTCCAAATAGGTCATTTTGTTTAGACGGAGCTGTGACTGGGTTTTTTATTAGTTATGCAGTGACATCTCTAGCTTTGGTTTACCAGAGTTGAATGGGAATGAAGGGGAGGGAGGGTGATGGGGGATAGAAAGGTCACTTCAGAAAGTATATTTTTATAAATAGAAATAGGCATCCTCACAAAAGGACGAAAAAAAAAACCAAACAACTGACGGGTGATTGAATTTATAAGTGCCGCCATTACTTACAATTGAGACAAGGAAGAAAGACAAAGTACGAAAGTTTCTAACGTTTTTCTTCCAAATTTTCATATTGTTTATATGGATATTCAAATAAAGAATATGTTAGGTTTGGAGTTTAAAAGATATGTTGAGCAGGAATTGTGGAGCTAACCTATTAATTAAAGTACCCTTTCGGATGCATGGGGCAGGTGAAGTAGAGTTCACATGTTTTAATTACCCTGGGTACATGAAGGCTTAATGTGGTCTTCACTATGCCCACCCTCTTCAACTTTTCCCAAAGGTGAGCCAGGTACCCAACAGAGCTGAGTGGACTCAGGGACGTACTACGCACTCGAGCCTGGTATCAGAACTCAAGACTTTCGGGCTAGCAGTCGTATGTTCGACCATTCCAGGGGCTAGCAGTCGTATGTTCGACCATTGGCTAGCAGTCGTATGTTCGACCATTCCAGGGGATAGCAGTCGGTGTTCGACCATTCCAGGGGATAGCAGTCGTATGTTCGACCATTCCAGGGGCTAGCAGTCGTATGTTCGACCATTCCAGGGGCTAGCAGGCGTATGTTCGACCATTCCAGGGGCTAGCAGTCGTATGTTCGACCATTGGCTAGCAGTCGTATGTTTGACCATTTCAGGGGCTAGCAGTCGTATGTTCGACCATTGGCTAGCAGTCGTATGTTCGACCATTTCAGGGGCTAGCAGTCGTGTGCTCGACATTCCACGCGTGAATACAGAACCAACCGTCAATTAAAATCGAACTTAACCAAAATCAGCAGCACCGCTAACTGGCACACGATCCTGCGACATTTGATACAATGCTTACCTCGGTTACATCTGGACAACGCTTACCTCGGTTACATCTGGGCGGTATTTTATTCTTTACTAATTAATACACGGGGAGCAAGGAGATCAAATGGGCAGCGACGGAAGCGGGGAGACACATTCACCTTTAGCTCAAGGAACACCCCCCCCCCGCCCATCCTATTACCCCCCACCCCCTCCACAAACTCTCATAGAGAAATATATATATATATCATTATGGTTTTGTAAATTTAAAAAACGTTCAATGTGAATGTTGGGGTAGAGAGGAGGGGGTGGGGGCGTGTTGATCAGGAACCCGGGCACCAGACAACCTTATGGCGCCGCATGCTAACAGGAACTAATCCTATTTAAAGATATAACGTGTTGCATAGAGAAACTGCTAACCCCCACCCACCACCCACCCCCTCCCTCACCTGGTCATTGCTTTAATTAGCGGGCTGTGGGCCGCTGCGGGCGGAATACATGCCCGTCGGGTAGGTGGAAGGAAGGGGAGGGGTAAGGGTGGGGGTGGTTCCACCTGTAATCGGTGGTTCCGTGTGGATAGGTGAGAGCCAGACTTTGATCAGTGCTATTCGGATTTGATTTCGGAATGTATTAGAATCTACAGCGTACAAGGCCTGTATGTTGGGATGCTGTCTATGATAGTTTCGTATTGTAACA
>NW_026733733.1:0-7500 GCF_028476545.2 Physella acuta | reverse complement strand
TTTCAAATGTATTTTGCACTTAAAATGTTAATATTTTAGAAGATATGCATTTTCCTGTGCGCGTGTTTTCTTTTTTCCGCCATTTTGACAAGTCCTGCAAATCCGGCACTATAACATTTTTCTAAATTATTTTTTTTCACAAAACACACACAAATTCAATAGTCTAACCATTTTCAAATACAATGAAACATAATTTGTGTTTTAATTAGTTTTTAATAAATTTTAGCAATTTTTTTTACAAGCGTCCCATAAGTGGAACGCTAGCAGAATATGGGGTATACATGTATATACATATTATTATTCATTATAAATGAATATATATATATATATATATATATATATATATATATATACATATATATATATATATATATATATATATATATATATATATATATATATATATATATATATACATATATACATACATACATATATATATATATATATATATATATATATATATATATATATATATATATATATATATATATATATATATGTTTGCGTGTATGAAGGGAACAAATTACATCCAACTGTCCCAAGTGTGTAGGCGAGTTGAGTACAAATTACATGTTCCGGTGCTGTTTGATGTATGATCACGTCTAACAACAAAACGTCATTAGATTCTACCAGTTCGATAGAACATGCATGATCGATGTTGACCGACAAAACGCCTTAGCTAGGAACACGTTAGCTTTAAATTTGTGAAGCGGTGTGGAGAAATGTTTGAATGAAACTTCACCATGACTGTATAGAAGACAGATGTTGTATGTCCATATTTTTTTGTGAAATCAATGTACATTTGTTGGCCGAACACGTTAGCTTTAAACTTGTGAAGCGGTGTGGAGAAATGTTTGAATGAAACTTCAACATGACTGTATAGAAGACAGATGTTGTATGTCCATATTTTTTGTGAAATCAATGTAGATGTGTTGGCCTAGATATTGTCAATGATACAGGCTATCAGAACGCTCAAATGCTAAATGAGAAATTTTAATGTTGAATGCAGATATTTTAAGTATACGTTTTTACATAATGTTTGGCACTATTTGAATATCGTAATAAGATTTACAAACTCTTCTTTCTTCAGGTGCGTTTTTTTTTGGACATACATCATTTGTTCCCTATATAGTCGATAAACGAATTTTTAAACCTAAGAACAACTAGCATTCAAATACAATTGTTGAAAAAATTAAATTGTGTTAGTTATGCGATCTTTCATTGAAATCTTGTAATCAGTTAATCACTGACTGTTACAAAAAAAATATTGTTATCATTCTAATACACACGGATCGTTACTAAAAATAGGTCGCACACAAATCGACCGTTACTAAACTGAAACTAGTAGGCTACAACACATTTGTGTTACAGTTTCAACAAACGTAATAACGGTACAGCTAATTACAAATTTGGTTTGGTCTGATGACGTGATTGTCCACCGCCAACCTACTTCTTCGGGGTATCATTAGTTGAAAGGTCATCTATCGCTTCTTTAAGGAAAAAAAAAGCACACAAAATGCAACTCACACTGTGAATGTAAAAGCGTCTTGTGTCTGATGTGTTCGTGTGGGCTTACATAAAATTAGCACGTTGTCATTACATCTTATCAGAGAGTATTAGATTTGTATTGAAAAGAAAAAAGTTGCGATATCTGTATTTAAAAAAACAGACCTTTCATTTTAAAATAAATGGTTTTTTTTTAGTTGTCGATGCGTATGTTGTTAATTAAGTAAGCTTTAGTTTAAAATTAGGGACGACGTGGTGAGCTATAGAGAGCTAGACTGCTAACCTAAGCGTCTCGAGTTCAAATCCGGGCACCTAACAAAGGCATAGTGTTTGACCACTCAATCCTTTTATATGACCTCTACTTCATCTACCCCATGTATCTTGAGCACGAACGGGAAATGTTGGTATTTAAAAATATACAGAGCTGCGCTTTCAGAGTTTTACAGTAAATAAATAGGAGAATAACTACGACAAAAGCTAGAGAAGTAAACCATTTAGCAGTTTAAAATCTGCAGCTAAATCAAATTTTTTTATAGCTGTTGTGTAAAATTGAATCACTTCACCTGTTGTAATTATCGCGGAGAAAATCTTTAATCAACCTGTTCGTGTTTATAATTATTATTTCTAATCGATTTGTCGATTTGCAAGTGTGTTACGTCAGTTTCAAGTAAACATAATTTGGTCAATTAGTTTTGCTGAAAAAAAACGTCTATTCAAAAAGTTCCGCCTTAGTATGTAGAACATATATAGAACATATGTAGAACACACACACACACACATATATATATATATATATATATATATATATATATATATATATATATATATATATATATATATATATATATAGGCCTATATATGTGTAGTATGTTTCTATTTATGAATTTATATATTCCTGCATTAAGATCACCAGAAATTATTCTATCTTTTATTCTTTAAAGTATTTACCAAAAATAATGATTCTGGTTTCAAGAAATAGTAAAGTATAGTATCTGCTAGTTAGTTATTCTGTAGCTAATGATCACATATTATACAACTGATCAGTTATGTAGAGCTTTGACTTCTCGGTTGTTCGTGGTGCTAGGGTACAACTCTGATAATTTCATTGGTGCTTTGTTTAGCTTTAGAAAACATTGGATGTAAGTTAAAACATTGAACACAAAATATCAACGAAGTTGTATACCAATACAAAGTGCAACTCTATTCAGAACTGGGACTGTCGGATATTTATTCCATTGAGAAACGTGTGGTGTTTAAAAAACTTGTGACAAAATTCCGTTTTTTCGAAACGAAATGGATGCTGGACAGAACAACGTGAGCTTCCTGTGGAAAACTTTGCTGAAGAAATGGCGCGAGAGTAAGGAGACAAACAGGAAGAACTCGGAGGTGTCGGCTGCGACCAGCTTCATCTTACGTTTGGCGTCGAGAAAAAAGAAAGGGTGAGTACATTATGTTTACTCATACACGTGAAGCTACTCATATCTTTTGAGTACATTATGTTTACTCATACACGTGAAGCTACTCATATCTTGTGAGTACAGTATGTTTACTTATACACGTGTAGATACTCATATCTTGTGAGTACATTATGTTTACTCATACACGTGTAGCTACTCATATCTTGTGAAGATAACAGGTTAATGAACTACTCATATCTTGTGAGTACTGTATGTTTATTGATATACTCATATATTGTGAGTACAATATTACCCATACACGTGTAGCTACTCATATCTTGTGAGTACATTATGTTTACTCATACAAGTGTAGCTACTCATATCTTGTGAGTACATTATGTTTACTCATACAAGTGTAGCTACTCATATCTTGTGAGTACATTATGTTTACTCATACAAGTGTAGCTACTCATATCTTGTGATTACATTATGTTTACTCATACAAGTGTAGCTACTCATATCTTGTGAGTACATTATGTTTACCCATACACGTGAAGCTACTCATATCTTGTGAGTACAGTATGTTTACTTATACACGTGTAGATACTCATATCTTGTGAGTACATTATGTTTACTCATACAAGTGTAGCTACTCATATCTTGTGAGTACATTATGTTTACTCATACACGTGTAGCTACTCATATCTTGTGAGTACATTATGTTTACTCATACACGTGTAGCTACTCATATCTTGTGATTACAATATGTTTACTCATACACGTGTAGCTACTCATATCGTGTGAGTATAACAGGTTAAATGATATACTCATATCTTGTGAGTACTGTATGTTTATTGATATACTCATATATTGTGAGTACAATATTACCCATACACGTGTAGCTACTCATATCTTGTGAGTACATTATGTTTACTCATACACGTGTAGCTACTCATATCTTGTGAGTACAATATGTTTACTAATGCACGTGTAGCTACTCATATCTTGTGAGTACATTATGTTTACTAATGCACGTCTAGCTACTCATATCTTGTGAGTACTGTATGTTTATTGATATAGTCATATATTGTGAGTACAATATTATCCATACACGTGTAGCTACTCATATCTTGTGAAGATAACAGGTTAATGAACTACTCATATCTTGTGAGTACTGTATGTTTATTGATATAGTCATATATTGTGAGTACAATATTACCCATACACATGTAGCTACTCATATCTTGTGAGTACATTATGTTTGCTCATACACGTGTAGCTATTCATATCTTGTGAGTACTGTATATTTACTGATATAGACTCATATTTTGTGAGTACTGTATATTTATTGATATACCCAAATCACGTTTATTCATACACGTGTAGCTACTCATATCTTGTGAGGATAACAGGTTTTATGATATACTCATATCTAGTGATTATATTATATTTACACTGGTATACTCATATCTAGTGAGTGTAGTATGTTTACTGATATTTTGTGAGTACATTATGTTAACTGATATACCCATATCTTGTGAGTAAATTATGTTAACTGATATACTCATATCTTGTGAGTAGGCCTACATTATGTTAACTGATATACCCATTTCTTGTGAGTACAATAGATTTACTCATACACGTATAGCTACTCATATCTTGTGATTACAATATGTTTACTGATATACTCGTTACTTATTCTTGTGATTACAATATGTTTACTGATATATTCATATTTTGGGTGTACATCGTGAGCTGGTATATGTCTCCAGTCGTGTAACTACACATCATATCTTGTAACTATTGAATGCTTACCCATACACGTAATTAATTAAACATTTTTATTACATTATGTTTTCCCATACACGTAATTAATTATAATTGCTGATAACATCATTTTTCTTTTACTTTAACGTGATGTTGTCACCCCCCATAGGCGTAGCGACCCTTCCCGGGGACAAACTTTCAAATTTTCGATTTGCAACCCCCCTCTCAAACTTTTGATTTGCACCCCCCTCAACTTTTTCTCTATATATTTTGCTATTTTTTGCCTTGGTGTCACCCCCCCCCCCCTAAATGGTGTCACCCGGTGCGGTCCGCACCCCCGCCCCCCCCCCCTCGCTACGCCTCTGTATCTACTCATCCTCTCTCACGAGTTGACCACACGTGCTTACTACCAGATGCGTAGCGACCCTTCCCGGCGCCCGGGGACAAACTTTCAATTTGGCGCCCCCCTCGGGAGCAATTTTTTTTATTTGCACCCCCCATCAAACTTTCGATTTGTACCCCCCTCAACTTATTTATAATTTAAAAATGTAGCTAAAATGACATTTTAAATTGTTTTCACAACCCATTTTGGCGCCCCTTAAGGTCGGCGCCCGGGGACATATGTACCCCCTGCCCCCCCCCCCCCCCATCGCTATGCCTCTGCTTGCTACACATGCAGGGATAATAAACACTGAATCCAGATTTTACAGTCCTTCCAAAGCCTTGAATTTATCCTAGTGTGATAAAACTCACAAAACTAAGTACTGTTGATTAGAATGTAGTTAATGTAAGGACAGTTTTTCATTAACGACGATACCTTTAAGCTGATTTACAAAGGTTGTCAAACAAATAAAATTTAGACCGGAAACCATAAACGCTTCGCCCACTTACTGCATAAAATAAGCATAATTTTAAAAAAAAGGAAAAAAAAAAAGAAAGAGAAAAACCCATCATCCTAATTTATAAAAGCCCAATGTGCGCACATCTCTCTCTCTCTCTCTCTCTTTCTCTGTCCGCAAAAAATTTTCGCCGGACATCACGTCAGAAGCGGCAGCGATATATCGAGAATTTTTTACGGACTTTTGTTGAAAATAATATGTTAGATGTTTTAAATGTATAACCACAATTTTATTTAAAGAAGAAAAATAAAAATTTAAGGCGTATTCGAATGTAGAGAAACAGTATTATTTATGCAACCGGAAAAGCATTAATATATGTGAAAAAGAACGCATAAAACTGTGACGTCACTATTGCTTATACATTAACTATTGACGTCATCTGCCTAAATAGCGAAGATGTTAGTGTACATTAAACCACGCAGGTGGTGCGGGTTCGAGACACACCAAGTCAACTTGGTTAATGTATTTATTTTTATTATGCTCGGGCTAAACTTAAAAAAAAAATTCTTTTAGGAATCTAGATCTAGATCTAGATTGTCGGGTGTCCGATAGGGCACTTCCCGGCGCCGCAGGCGCTTCAAATTTGGCAGGATCTTGCCTTGGGGCGACAGAACACGGGGGCCGGTTGGCCGAAAAGTCTACGATGAGGGGGTCAAAACTGACCTCGACTGACCGGTACCTTATATGAGCTATAAATCGAAAAAAAATGTCCACGGATTAAACCTCTTCATAACTCTTGAGGTCGTAGACCGACCCTCGGGCGAATTAATTAAGCATGCAAATTCTCAATGTTTTCGAAAGCCTAAGCGAAGCTGGGCAGCATGCCTAGTTGTTAATATATTTGTCGTTTTGAAAGGTGAGCAATAATTTGACACTCAGACCTCGACGCAAAAATCTGACTCCTTTCTCCCGTAGGTGTGTGACGTCATATAATGGGCGACCCTTCATACGCAAAAAAAATATTTGGTCATCATATACTTGAGTGCAGGTCAGGGCGACTGCATTTGGCGTCAGAACGATTATAAGGCTGTTTGCAAGAGGCGTCGATACGATTCTCATAAGTTGTTTGCAAATCGCGTCTGTACGACTCTAATGGGCTGCTTTAACACGTGTTATATAATATTTCCTTCCCACCCCCATTAAGGAAATAGGTGACTAATCAGCATATATTTTCTAGTTATATAATTGAGGTCTGAAATTTGTAAATCGATCTCTTAGGTCATGTCGCCCGTGTGTCTATTTTCTAACTTCTTTTGTGCAGGCCTAAAACTCTGTAATGCAGCTCAAAAAAAAATTAATTTGCGTACCCCTTTCGGCGTCTCATTAGGGTCACTGCCTTCACCCCTCCGTCCCCCCCCCCCTAATTCAAATTCGTGACTGGGTTTTTATTCCAAAACCTGAATTATTTTTTTTTTAAACACTCTCCACACCTCTTCGAGTTCCCCACTGAATATTTAGTCCAAAACCTAAAATGATTTAAAAGTAGCGTTTCGAGGTCGGGTGTCACCCGGTGAGGCACTTAATGGTGTCACCCCCCAGAGGCGTAGCGACCCTTCCCGGGGACAAACTTTCAAGTTTTCGATTTGCACCCCCCCCCCCCCCCAAACTTTCGATTTGTACCCCCCCCCCCTCAAGTTTTTTCTCTATACATTTTGCTTTTTTTGCCTTGGTGTCACCCCCCCCCCCCCCCTAAATGGTGTCACCCGGTGCGGTCCGCACCCCCCGCCCCCCCCCCCCCCTCGCTACGCCCCTGCCCTGTGAGGATACAGCAGTCGCACTCTCTTCCAGCGTAAAGCCCTTATCTAGAACTAACATCACTGAATAATGTACCCTTTCATCAATAACTTCATTTCAGAAACAATTTGTCACAACATCCGACAACTAACTGAATTATACCAGTCGGCGTGCGATCGAAGTTTGCCCATTTT